>NW_018205579.1:0-640 GCF_001263595.1 Phalaenopsis equestris | reverse complement strand
TATATATATATGTAATTAAGCAGCCCCTATCTTCTTAATTATCCTTTGGTATAGACACCCCGAAAGTTAGAGCTAAGGGTAGAAAATAAAGTTAAAGTTGAGAGAAAGAATATGTCCCCTTTATTTTTGTTTTGATCTCTTGCTTATGGCGGTCTATAAATACAATTACTAAAAGAGAAGGAAAAATTAAAATAATCGCTCAAATAATTCAAATGATGTGTCTGAAGAGTAAAAAATACAATAGAATACAAAAAAAAATATATAATGTTCATCGATCGTTAGATGTTTTGATTTCGAATGAAAATGTTGATCGACTGCATATTTCAGATTGTTGATGTCGAGAAGACTGATTGATCGATCAGGCATCCAATAGATTTTGGTGAGAGGTCTGTCGATCAACATATTTGTCGGTCAATTGTGTTGTGTGATCAATCAATCACTTGGTCAGTCAACATCTCACTCTTTGCCTCTGAACGTCAATTACCTGACTCTACATTCCTAGCAGCATGATCCCTATGAGATAAGTGCTAGAATTTTGTTGTGTACATATGAGTTTCCCGGTTTTTTTCTCATTGATAGTGATAGCTAAAATAAGGACAGACAAATTATTAAATAATTAATGACACGGTAAATGAAAAAA
>NW_018205578.1:0-640 GCF_001263595.1 Phalaenopsis equestris | reverse complement strand
TTTTTTTTTTCAATTTGTTAAGAGTAGTTTAATTGTATGCACAAAATTATAATTTTATTAGTTATTACTGAGTTTAGATTAGAGAGTTCACGTCTAAGCAGAAAAGGCTAGGAAAGTGTATATAATATGTGGCCCAAACTTTTTCCATGCAACACAGGAAACAAAATCTCTGCAAAATTTGCTAATAATTCCAAATATAACACTTTTCTACATAAAAAACTTCGTACGCAGCGTAATAATATATTTCCATAAATAGCTACATTTTTTTTTTTCTTGGCTAAAAAAGTTTCAACGTTAACCTTTACCAGTTCTGGATATGTGAATGTGATTGCAATTAGTAATGGAAAACAAATCAAAAACAAAAAATATGTCCAATTGAAAAAATATCATATCAGGAGTTCCGATACAAAATTATTTGGGTTCAGGACTTCAATCATAATGTGTCACGTGCATGATCCGACCTCATTGAATGCAAGAACATAAATAGTTTAATGTTTGATGGGGTCGGGTCGTACATGTGACGCATTGTGATTGAAATCTTGATACAGTTTTACATCAGAGCTCTTGATATAATATTTATTCGTGCAATTCCTTGAATTTTCTCATTTTTTTCATTACTATTTGATCGTTGTGCAGCAAG
>NW_018205577.1:0-640 GCF_001263595.1 Phalaenopsis equestris | reverse complement strand
TTTTTTTTTTTTTTCTTCCCGATGATTGGTGTATCACATCCTTTATCCGGGCGCATTCGTCGTCCGGACTTCAGACGCAATAATTTCTCAAGTGAAAAAATTATCATTGTCTGAAGGCAATTCTATGTTTGGACTCTGGATACAATAATTTTTCCACTTTCAGGCCTATGAGAATGAGCCGTCTCTCTTTTTCTTGTTCTTATGGCTGTTATATTGTACATTTCAGCAGACCTTAATATAAATTGATCTGCACATTAGACAATTTGTTTGGATTGATTGACAAAATTTGATAAACAAAATAAATCAAACTAAATAATAAATAACATCAAAACAATCAAATAATATATAAAATTAAAACAAATTGAATCAAAATATAATGTTTCAATTTAGGATCTGCTGAGACGGTTGTAACCTATTGTAAAAATTATTGTAAAATTATTACCCAGAACTAAACTTTTTAAAAAACAACTAAGTGTTAAAAAAAATTTTCCAAGAAAAGAATTCTTTTGTAGCTATCACACTTTAACATATCTAATTATAAGAAAATAATTTCACACCACAAATTCTTAAAACAGCAAAAAAATAAAAATAATAAGTAGCCAAACAGAACGACATTAGTGTTCTAAAATGACAACCAGCT
>NW_018205576.1:0-640 GCF_001263595.1 Phalaenopsis equestris | reverse complement strand
TTTGGTTGAAGAAGAGCTGTATCGTGCCGTGTTGTAGAAGTTGTGGATTTAGCCAGCGATGGACATGGAATTGTCTATTAGGTTGGCGAGAGTCTTGATTTAGTGCATAGAAAAAGAGGCAAAGCTGGTAGGGCGAGTGATGCATGGTTAGTGCATAATACATGATTTACATGCAAAGATGATGCACATAGGATATGCATATGATTTTAATTACTTTGGCTTCCACAATTTTAAATTCTTATATTTTGCATGGCTTACGTGGAATACCTAACTCTACATGACTCAATGTTTTGTACTGTGTCTAACTCGTGGTCATGTTCAACTTGTGATAAAATTAAATTCAACTTCGAAATTACTCCAAAACTATTTTGGAAGTGGTAGACACGTGTTGACGTCACGTTCGTGTCTGACACAAGTATGAAAGACATTTAGAAGTGCACAAGGATAATAACATTAATGTTTTTATTGCAATTCTCTTTGTTGTGTGGAGAGTATATCTATGTCTCGTCAAATTTAAGAAAAGTGTTAAAATAGTCCCATGAGCAGGTCAATTTACACCCAAAATCTATAAAGTGTCAATTTAGTCCACAAATTTTTTAATATGGGCTAAAATAGTCCACAAAGAGAGCTATTTTAGCCT
>NW_018205575.1:0-640 GCF_001263595.1 Phalaenopsis equestris | reverse complement strand
CTCTCAAGCTTTATCAAATATATGGCAAGCTCCATTTGAAAGCTTAAGGAGAATTATTATTAGATTCCAGCATAAGATGTTCCGCATCAAATTGAGTCTTTCGTCGCCCATGTAGCAGTAACGCAGGGTCTGTGCAAAGGTCCATTTTGATACACACTTGATTTGCCAAAACAAAAAATTTTAGCTGAACTTTTAGAGCTGGTCAATGACCAAATGTCGACTGAGGAATACAACTCTTTGTCGAACCCCTCTAAAATAAGAAAACCATAAGAGGAATTTCAAAAAAGAGACTCCCACAAGCATCAAGTGCTTGATGCATATTCATGCAAAAAGACTATCGAGATGCCCGAGAAGATATTCTCGACAGCAACATCAACCGGAGCAGCCTGATCGAAGGCTTATCATAAAAAGGCCTGAGATGAAGCAAAAGATATCTCAGCCCTCCACGTTCAACCTTCCCAATTCTCAACATCCTCATTAATTGAATCATTGAGAATAGTCGCGGGAACAAGCTACCGATCAACATATTTCTCTGTAACAAAGCAACTAGAATGTCAAAAGCGTAGACTAACAAAAATTAAAAAATATATATGTAGAAAACCAATGCCTAACAACTACGACTCAACTCCGGGAGTGTTAT
>NW_018205574.1:0-640 GCF_001263595.1 Phalaenopsis equestris | reverse complement strand
GAAAAAGATTCAAGAGATCCAAAACAAAAAACTTTAGGCATAAGACATAAAACAAGAAAATAACATAAAACACAAGATTTAATGTGGCAAAACCTGGAAACGATAAAAAACCACAGAACCACACCACACCAAGAAATTTACTATGAATAAAATGTGAAGAACTGTACAAATCAAACATCACTCAAGCCTATATACTCTTTGATAACTTCATAACACTCATTTCCTTGCACGAGAGAAAATTGAAATTCACACTCTTCCAGTCGTTAAAACTGAAACTTTAAACGGAGAGGGGTTCTAATTCAGTTGTTGGCTTCGGGGCACTGCGATAGTAGTATTGTAGCGCTCCAATGGCCATTGGGCATGAACTTTCGGGCATTGCAGTGTCGTGTTTTAAGGTTTCAAACTTGTACTTGACATAGTGACACTGTCTTCTAGGTGTCCGGGCATTAAGTCCATTAAAAACTAATAATAATAATAATTTTGGTTCAGGGATATTCATGCACAAATCTTTCATATCACATAAAATCTTTGTTGCAAGATATTTTACTTTAATTTTGTACATTTATCCCATCAGAATCTTTCATACTACATAAAAAATTACGATAATTTTAGCTTCTAAAAAGTGAAATACATCTTTTCA
>NW_018205573.1:0-640 GCF_001263595.1 Phalaenopsis equestris | reverse complement strand
CTACTATTAAAATTACATTCAATGTATTCATTTTTAAATCTACTCAAACAAAAGACTTTAAACTTTTAAAGTTGATTTCCTTAATTCAAGTTTCTCCTGAAAGACCACTCCAATTCTTCATTTTTCAGCCCAACTCATATTTTAGCATTTATAGTCTCTTAGTTCCATATCATGAAGAAAACATAGCATTTCACTTTTTATATTGAAAAAAGTAGTTCTATAGCTTAAGCTCCTAAGTCTCCTAGGTGTGGGCACATAATGAATTAATTTGATTAAAATTATATTAATTAATATGTTTAAGATTATTAAACTCATAATTATATGCTTTACCTAATTTATAAATTAAGTCTTATATAAAAAAATAACTATTTAATTGAGAAGTAAAGACTTCAAAAAAATGTAATTTGAACTAGTAAGTCTTACATAACTGGGACCAGTTCATTGATTCGCCATCTCTGTAATATTTGTTTTAAAAATAAAAAAAAAGGCAAATAAATAAATAAATAAAATAATAATATTATCATTTAGAATTTCTAATTAGCATGGAGTAATTTTCAGACTTCTTCGTCTTTTGGAGTTGAAGTAGGCGACGGATGGGGTTCATTTTTCGTATCAATCGAGAGAGTGAGAGTGGGAGACC
>NW_018205572.1:0-640 GCF_001263595.1 Phalaenopsis equestris | reverse complement strand
AGTTCAAATCTGGCGAGCTGATAGTCAATTCTATCTTCTCGATGAGAGGAATCCAACTAGCCCAATATAACTCAAATCTGACATCATTATCGTTAGATCATGGGAATCTCTCTAGGTTATCTGATAGAGTGATTCGATTTACTTTCTCATTTACAGAAAAGCAGTTCTCAAATTCTATAAATAGAGTGTTATCTCCTTCATGAAATGGGACCTAGGCTTTGATTAGAAGAATGAGCTGAATTTCAATGTCGTTTTAGACGGAAGACATGTCCAACAATTCTCTCTTCCATAGTGACTGACCATCATCGACCACCACACTGCCCGTTGATGATCATTGTTGGCCGCCCTCTGCTTGTTGCTGTGAAATCCCATAAAGAGTCAAGTCATAAATTGTGGAGTAATGAAGCATTGTGTAGAGTAACAAAATATTCTAAAGAGCAAACATCGTCCCAAGCCCAGTCCGACAACATGCCTCGAAGACGATAAACCGAGGCTATGACAACTACTCTCAGCTGCAACTGCTCCCGACCGCTACGTAAATATTTTTTCGGCGCACGAAAATTATATTTCGAGGAACTGTGGGACGAGGGACTGGACGTCTAATCACCAATTCATAGTAGATCTTTTCAACTTAGCTAGG
>NW_018205571.1:0-640 GCF_001263595.1 Phalaenopsis equestris | reverse complement strand
ATAAGATAAAACTCTACATGAGATTCTCACTAGTTAGTGTATCTAGCGCAAGATGAACATTGAAGAGTGAACAATGAACTTCTATGTAGAGGTATCATTGTCCTAAAAATGATGTTTTGCAGAACTCAGCAACTTTCACTCATTCTAACAAGTAATATGACTTTAATTTCTATTTTTTCCCTTTAACTTCTATTTTATGTGAAGCACATAATTCTAATCTGTTAACATATACTTCATTGATCGTGTATCCTTAAAAAGTAAATTTTAGCCAATATTACTTGCACATTACATACCTCAAAGTTAATGATCATGTAGTCAATCTCCCATAAAAAAGAACAAGCCATGGTTAACCAAGAAAACTAGGGCAATAGATCCCAAACTAAGGTGTTTTACTCTATTTACAAATTTCTTTGAAATTCGACAGAACATGCATATTTCTAAGGTTTTAAAATCTTCAAAACTATCAAGAATTTTTTTATTAGTTGAACGACTATTGGCTAGAATTCAACCTATGCAACATCCAAGGAATTCAAAAATTCACTCCGTTTGGATGTTCTATGTTTTTCTTTTTGAGAGAATTAACAAATAACAACAAAACAAATATCAAATGATTAGCATTATAATGATTTTTTTTTTTTTT
>NW_018205570.1:0-640 GCF_001263595.1 Phalaenopsis equestris | reverse complement strand
TCTTCAAACTCTGTAAGAATTCCTGTCACATTGGACGCACTACATTCTAGAAGAACTAATGTTAATCTTGTTGAAGTCTCTCTCATGGGCCCAACTTAAATTACCAGCATCACTCCCTCGTTGGCTGCAAGATGGTACTCCTCTCCATGCTCCTCTGAGTCTTCACCTTCTACCTCCTCCATTACACCATGTTCGGTGAAATATATCATTCTTCTGTTTAGGACGCAAATTTCCCAAAGCTGTGACACTTGAAGCACTTCCTAGCTTAGACAGACTTAAGAGTACTGACGATCTCTACCTTTTCTCCACTATGTGTGGATTTCTCCTCTGGTGGGGTTAGCCTGGGTAATCCGTTGGATGTACTTTTACTGCCTAATTTTGGGATCCAACTTTGCCTAAACGATGGGATGGTCACCTAATAACTTTATTTCTCCATCTTCAAAGCTAAGGTCTGGACATCGAGTATGGACCAATACGGATGCAATTGCACTACATTCCTAATAAATAATCTCAACCCTCCAATATATCTAGTCACTGTGTGATCCTCTGGTTCCACTAACTCAATTTTCAGCATAAGTTGATCAAATTCATCCATGTAATCCTCCACAGAAGCATCTATCTAGCACAGAGTGTGGAGTTT
>NW_018205569.1:0-640 GCF_001263595.1 Phalaenopsis equestris | reverse complement strand
GGCTCTCAACCGAACACCAGTAGTGCAAGCCGCCGGTTGCTCAATCGGCGCAGCAACCAAACACGCGTCATGATCCAACTGGTACAAAAATACACCACCAACTGAGCACGCAAGCTCATTATAAATTGCAGTAAGATTTGAGTGGCCGGGAAGCAGAGATTTCTAATCTCAGATTGCAATGGCTCGTCTCTTCCTCCCCCTCATCTTCCTCTCCTTCCTCGCCGTGGTGGTCGCCGCTAGCGATGAAGATGCGATGATCCGGCAGGTTGTTGATGAAAAGGACGAGATGCTGAACGCGGAGGCCCATTTCGCAAGCTTCCTCCGTAACTACGGGAAGAAGTACTCGGACGCCGAGGAGCATGCCTACCGCTTTAAGGTATTTAAAGACAATCTCAGGCGGGCGAGGAAGCACCAGAAGCTCGATTCCTCCGCTATATATGGTGTTACCAAGTTCTCTGACCTAACGCCGGGCGAGTTTCGACGGAAGTATCTTGGGATCCGGAAAAATCGTCGCTCTCTGAGGACTATTCATGATGCTCCACTTCTGCCGACGAATAATCTTCCCGCGGATTTTGACTGGAGGGATCACGGTGCCGTAACGGGTGTGAAGGATCAGGTGTTTGCCTCACGTTGTTTCCTT
>NW_018205568.1:0-640 GCF_001263595.1 Phalaenopsis equestris | reverse complement strand
ATATATATGATGTTAAAATTTTGAGTGTTATAAATATAAATATGAATATTTAGGTGTTAGATATACAAATACATAAGAGTTATGTGATATGTAAGTAAATAATAATTACCATCTCAATCTACTCCCATCAATAAAACTACAAGCAACCTATGCATAAAATCATCACCTCTCAACTCATTGTCTTCATATATACTGCTTTATCCAAAAATAAAATAAAATAATCCTGAAAAATATAATATTCAGGATAAAATTTGAGCTTGATGATGTAATAAAAAAAATAAACTATTTTAAGTTGATATAATTAATTATTTCCACTAATTTAATTAATGTACAACTTTTTAATCAGAATACTTCATTATAAACTATTTTAAGTTGATATAATTAAAACTATTGAGCATTTTTTTTAATTTAAATTAATTATATATAGCTATTTGATAATAAAAAAAAGATGAATTTGTATATTCTCTATATAAAAAGATGAATTTGTATATTCTCTATAAATAAATAAAAAAAAGAGAAAGAACGAAATAAAAGAATTTCTAAGAATAATATTCTCTATATAAAATCAATTAGATTGCTAATCTGTTACAACCAACACTACTGCGGCTAAAACTGAACTTTGCCTTCATCGCAAGTTCTT
>NW_018205567.1:0-640 GCF_001263595.1 Phalaenopsis equestris | reverse complement strand
TTTCATTTTTATCAAATTCTCAATGGTTTGATTGTAGACGCATAAATACATCGGTTTGGTAGTTCAAGAAAATCACATGGGCCGTTAATTTGTAAATATCAATGTCAAGAATAAAATCTCACTGCGTTTTTAGTTCAGAAACCCTTACATATCTACTAAGAAAATTAATAAAATCATACATATTATAAGTGATGCATTATAAGGTTAAAAAACACACCAGTTATCGCCAAGGCGATATATTCCCTGTCCCTCCAGTAGTAACAAGCCATGTTGATTGTAGTGCACCTCCTGGTTTAACAAGTGAATAAATAAATTCAAGTTGATCTTTAAATGGGTTAAAAAATAAAGTAGAAATCATACAAATATAATGAAACATATTGAGTGCATAGAATAACTAAAAAAGAGGGCAAAGCCATTACTTTATTGCCCTCCAATAACTGGACTAAATAAGCAGTCAAAGATGATTTTCAGCATACCTTGGCATTAAGATATTCTCCGGGTTGAAAATCCATAATCTGCAAAAAAAAGATATCTCAGTAAAACTATAAACACACATCTTTGGTTTCTCTTTTAAAAATAAAGAGAAATTTACAGACATACCATATAATTCCTATGAATTTACATATCTAACACCCAAAGT
>NW_018205566.1:0-640 GCF_001263595.1 Phalaenopsis equestris | reverse complement strand
AGAGAACACAAACCTAGGGCACGGGATGAGGGACGGTAGGGAGGAGAAGGAGAATCGCACCAAATTGATCTAGGAGAAGGAGAATCGCAGCAGAAGAATGCAGGGGATAAGGGACGGTAGAAGGAGAACGAGAATCACACCAGATCGATCCAGGAGAACGAGAATCGAAGCTAGGGCATGGGTATTATCGTGATAGCTAAAAGGATACGCGGGACGCGGGATACGACACGTGTTCCACGTCTAATAGAAAAAAAACACATTTATCTTGAAACACACGCCAAACGCACGAAACAAATAGCCACACGGCGTTTTGAAAACACATAAGTAACAAATAAGCTGCCCCAAAAGGATCATTAGTGTTGCTCAAAATTGGCTCGAACTCTTTATATTCTATTTCGAGTCAAGTCTGCTTGAAATTGATTTGAGCTTTATTTGGCTCGAAATCAAAACGAGTTGGCTCTAATTGGGTTATTAGGATCTGTTTTAGGGAGGAATTCGCTCGATCTTACTCAAAATTGAAGCTAAATGGCTTAAATTGAGTTATTTCGATCCATTTTAAGCTCGAAACCGGCTCTCTTGATTCATTAGATCCAATTTTACTATATGTATATGTATATATATATACACATATACATATATA
>NW_018205565.1:0-640 GCF_001263595.1 Phalaenopsis equestris | reverse complement strand
TCCCTACATGCTTCTGAGCTCAAAGAACATCCCAAACTTGATTTTATATTATTTTTTATTTTTATTTTATTTTCTATAAGTAAAAAACAATTTCATATTAAAAAATAAATTTTCTTACTTTGAAATTTTATGGAAACATTCTAGGGTTAATTTCATTGATGAGTGGTATTTCTGTGATTTATGAGCTGTATTTACATATTTTACTTTTTCTATTAATTTTCAAATAGAAAAATATTTAATAATACTTCTTTTTATTTTAAATCCCATTTTTATTTTTCCTTTAGACCACAATGAACACAACATACTTGATTTTATATTTTTTTTATTTTGATTTTATTTTTTATAGTTTTTTTAATTAAAATGACTGAAATTCCTAGAAAAATAGGGCTTTTGATATTAAGGGTGTCTTCTGACCTCGGAAAAAACAGACAGCATCCCTAGGGTCATTAGGAATAAGCCCTTAAAATTTCATGTAATTATAATTTTTTTTTAATTACTTATAATTAAATTTGTCTGTGGAGTTTTTAATTAATTAAAAATAAATTACTTAATAAATATTTTTATTTTTGGTCCATTAAATTTTGTCTATTTATTGAGCACATAGTTTTTTTATTTTATTTTTACCAAGATATAAATTTTG
>NW_018205564.1:0-640 GCF_001263595.1 Phalaenopsis equestris | reverse complement strand
CCTGAATACTAAAGTTTAAAAGCTAAGCTATCAATATCTTTAGATTTTTATCTGACCCATTAAATTTCTTGAATACATAAGATATTTATCTTTCGATGAACTAAATCGATTTAATATTGATCAATTTTTGTCTTTCTGATTTTGATCGGACGGTTAACAATGAAAGATGTAGATTAGAAATCGAGAAAATAATTAAAATATTATGTTCTAAATTTTAGCTTAGATTTATATTCCAAATATTAAAAGAATAAAGCGTCTTAAATTAGAATATTATATAATGAATTAGTGAAAATATTATGATTGCATCATTATTTCACTATTTAATTTATATAATAATAATTTTAATATTTATTGCATCATTGGATTCAAGCTTATTTAATTTTGATTGAACTGTTGAACCTCTCAATCTGGTTTAGCATTTGGTTCGATTTTCACAAACTTAGGCCGAAACCTTCGCTGAAGATGTTATCAAAGAGAATTATGACAATATTGGTTGTTCCAAGAGATTTTTTGAAGATAAGAAATTCGAGATAGAGCCTTACGATGATAACAGAGTTAACCCAAATCACGACCAAACGACAAATCTTATTGCTGAAATTCAAAGTATAAGACCACTTTTCAACAGAACAATACAAGAACA
>NW_018205563.1:0-640 GCF_001263595.1 Phalaenopsis equestris | reverse complement strand
TATATATATATATATAACAGCTTTAATACTAATGAAATCACTAATTAGCTTGTGGGTTACACCAAATAACAATAATAGGGCATCAACTATTAAGTAGTAAGCAAATAAAAAAAATATACATGGCCCTAAGTAAAAGGAGCATCAGGACATCAAACATGCAAACTTCCCAACAGAGTCCCTAGAATCCCATAACATAATTGCAATAACTTGTTAGTGAGAAATGACTCCCTAGATTTCTTTCTTGAATGTGCTACACTACATACATATACAAGACCTTTATTTAATAAACAGATGATAGAAATCTATTTACATTTCTAATTTTTCCATTTACTAGATGCAAACATTTCTAATTTTTCCATAATGATCTTGGAATCTATTTACAGGCTATTTTTATGAGGATTAGTATAGTCATTCTGATCCCATCTTTATGGTATCAGAGAACATTCTAGTATAAGATTCTCTTCATCCTTGAACAAGTGCTCTTCTACTTGGAATCTGACTTGTCTTTTTTCTTGGCATATTAATGGAACTCATTAACGTCTAGATCTTAAACTTGCATCCGACTTGTACGTAACTAGGGCTGCAGCGAGCTCAGGCTTGGCTCATGTTCGACTCATTCGAAATAGCTCGTGTTCGAAAT
>NW_018205562.1:0-640 GCF_001263595.1 Phalaenopsis equestris | reverse complement strand
ATTTGCTAAATTCACATTCATATGTTGTTAACAATCTGATTTTATGCAGAGATGGGGTTGGCTCATTATCATTTAGAAAAAAAATTCGATAAAAAAATTTGGTTCATAAATCGCCTCTTTTATTTTGATATGATCGCTCTCCGAGATTTGAATCAATCTTTGTGTGATTAACAATGCTCGAGCTAAATTCACAACCTTAGATAACAGGTTACCTTCCTCGATTGTTCTAGGCAGCAGAGGAGTCGAAGGAGGAGAAAAATATGAATTTTCGGTCACTGTAAGCTGCTATCTCGCCACTGCATTCCCAACTAGATCCTTCTTTGGCTGTATCACAAGGGTTTTGGGGACAAAGGCGATGGTTTTGAACAAAACCGAGAGGGACATGCGAGGGTTTCGTGGAGAGGCGAGGGAGAAGACAAGGGCCAGGAGGAGAGATTGGAGTAAGACCGGGAGAAAATTGATTTTAGGCGGGATATTGGATTAGTTTCGACAGCCTATCAATGGCTTTTATTGTGTCGATTATTAAAACTATTACTGATGGTCGTTCCCGTCACTTAATAATAAAATGCATCTATTAAAATCCCCGCCATATGACAGGTTCAAAGATAATCGAAAAATCATAGTCATTGGTTAATAATTG
>NW_018205561.1:0-640 GCF_001263595.1 Phalaenopsis equestris | reverse complement strand
GAGATGTTGCGTGACGGCGTCGAGGAGATCGACGTTGGGATCTTCGGATAAACTCCAGAGAAATTGGAGCTCATCGTGGTCGGAGAAGAAGAAGGGATCCATCTGGTTTTGTGGATTTGGCTGCTTTTGCGCTTAAATAGGGGAGGGGAAAGAGGAGGGGGAGGAATTGACCGGTCTTTTTGAGCATGTGGTCAACGTGATGCTACTGCATGGAAGTCTCGTTGAATTCATGCGTCATGAGAAAGTTCTTCGTTGCGGGGAATCCCCATTTATAAAACGTGCTCGATTTTGATTGATTTTAACACGTGTGGAAATTGATGGATGCTTCGGCTATTGCATTATTCACTTGTTATTTTATTTTGGATCGATTTATCGTGACGTCGAAGAGCTTGACCGGTTGGTGTACGGAGAAAGGTACGTGAGAGCGATTTAGGACCTTCCATTTGCGTTAAGATGCGTGCTGAGCTGGATTTTGTCGCATGATGAATCCAGGGTAGCATCAATGGATTGGGGGCAAATGAATGGCAAAATTTGACTTAATTTTCATATTAAGAAAATATATTTGGTTAAAATATTTGAAATAATTTTTATATAAGATGATTCGAGCTTTAGTTTTAGCAAGATGATTTACTGGTGAAAA
>NW_018205560.1:0-640 GCF_001263595.1 Phalaenopsis equestris | reverse complement strand
AGGTTTCATTTCTTGCTAAGTACTTTATCATAGAAGGGTTTCAAATTCTAAAGCCAAGATGGAAGAAGTCTAATGCGTGCGAGTGTTGACTTTTTGAGCGACAACTAGCATGATGAGATGACTCCCTTCTAACAAATTAATTCATTGTTTCTTATGCTAGGATAAACTATGGCATAATCAATCGTTTTGAATTTTTTTTTTTCAAATTCAAGACTTGGGATTTTGTTTCAGTGAAATTTTAGTTGCGATTTTATAGTATGATCTTTTTAATGTAATTTTTTCAAATTTTTGTCATAAAATGCATGTTTGATTTGCATTACAACTTGAGACAATGTTAATAGTTATATAGATTTTAAAATAAGATGATATACTTTTCTGTTGCTGTCATATCATGTCTTGTGTTTATGCCCTCTATGAATGCATAGAAGGATGTTCCACTTGAAATGGTCGTAATTTGAAAGTTTAAATAGAATTATAGAGTTCTTGTATTGGAGAGAGTTTTTGTAGTATATTAATAGTTGAATACAAGTTTGTGTACATATTTTTATATATATTCAAACAAAGGGAACATGAAGGCAACAATAATAACTACAACAACAAGCCTCTATCCCACTAAGTGGGGTGGGCTACATGAATTCTT
>NW_018205559.1:0-640 GCF_001263595.1 Phalaenopsis equestris | reverse complement strand
ATTCAAGATTTGTGCAGGCGTATTATGGGTGCTCACTTTGCAGGCCGCAATCTCATTGTTGCAATTGACCAAATGAAAAATGGAGAAGGCATATGGCAGCTTTAGAGGATTTTATACGTAGTGATCTCGTCATTGTGACCGAGGCGGTTGTCGGTCTCAGTCAATTGGTCAACTAGGTCATTCGCAGTTTCCTTTTAATATTAGTAATTAGTACGAGGAATCATAGTTGAATTTTCTCATTTCGAGGAAGACTTTTAAGAAAATGATATAAGGCTGGTCGAGGTCAAAGGTAAAATTTTATTTGTTAAAGCAATTAAATGAAATAGGCATAATTGAACTAATAAAATATAGATATAATTTTGGTTGTGAAAACCAAATTGTACGTCAAATTAGAATTAGGTGTTCAAGGTTCAGTACTTTCAGTGGGGTTGAATCTAGATTAAACTGAATGACATAATAAATATGTAAATTAATTAAATATGACCTTAATAATATAATAAATTAACAGTTTAAATATTTTTAGGCTCGATTTATAAACGAGCCTAACACGAATAAATATTTGTTCGACCGTGTTTGGTTTGTTATACTCAAAATAATTAAATAATTTAATAAAATTATTTATTTATATCTTTTTATATTA
>NW_018205558.1:0-640 GCF_001263595.1 Phalaenopsis equestris | reverse complement strand
GATAATAAATAAGACGTTTTACAATTCATTACTGTCTTTTTTTCTCTCTCCTCCTCTCATTTCTCACGCCAACTCTTGAGATATGATTCACAGACAGAAGATGATTCAACACTATGTAAATATTGAAATTTAATTGTTATATATATAAATTCATATGAATTGAGTGGCATATATGTAAATCTTCCTAATTTTTTTTTAAATACATTAGATTAATAAACTAATACAATTAATAATAATCTAATTTCGCTCTCGAAGCTAAGCTATCATTATCAATCAGGGTTTGGCACTTAAAAATCTAACGAACGAAAACGATCACGACTGGGAAGCAACCGAATCTCCATTTTTAATTTATAAATATATATTAAGCTAATCACCGGCCAATTATTTTCTAAAATTAAAGTATTCAATAAAAAAAATTATTTCAAGCTTTAATTCCACATTTTTATAATATTGAAATATTAAATTAATTTGGCATATTATTATTAAAAAAAATGAAAATGGGTGGCCAAAAATGGGTTGGTTGGACAAACATTGTTTGGCGAGCTAAGCTCGAATTAAATTCAGTTTCTAACGTTAAGATTAACGTAAACACAAATTATAATTTCAACACGTCAGTTCAACTCAACTTTATATATATATA
>NW_018205557.1:0-640 GCF_001263595.1 Phalaenopsis equestris | reverse complement strand
AATAGAGAAGGTGGCAGTATGTATTTCCAGAAAAAATGATGCAGGATATTGAAGCAGTAAACATAAATCCAGTCCTAGCAACCATAGGAAGACCTATTAACCCCATACAAGCAACATTGTAAAGTGAAGTGGAAATCAAGTTCAATCCACGGGCAATAGAATCTGTTCGAAAAGCCTAGTCAATGAAATCCCTAAGCAAAGTCTATATCCAGCACCTACAAACTATATTGAAATGTGTATTCCAGCAATAATGTGGACTGTTTCTCCATGTATCATAAATAAAGCCATAAGAATGGGCAGAAAAATCCAGCACAACAAATATAGCAGAGAAATACAAATAAATTAAATTCAAACATAAGGGGCATACAGTAAGTCACTTCTAATAACTGTGAGTAAAGAATGAGTGGGAGTATCATCAACCAGTGCACCATACACTCCCCCTTTTTGCTAACCAATATTTAGGGGCATTTCCCTCTCTATTAAGAAAATCGTAGCGTATATTGAGCTGGTGCACCTCAATAATGGTCCTGATTCTTTTCAATAAAGTGATTAGATACCAAACATGTTAAAGCTTACACATAAGAATTTAAAATAATCATTCAAAATCAGTTTCCATCACAACAGAGAAAAAATGAAGTGA
>NW_018205556.1:0-640 GCF_001263595.1 Phalaenopsis equestris | reverse complement strand
AGGAGGATCTCCCTCATTTTTAATGCAACTCTCGCGAATTACTACTAGTTTACAGTTAAACTCAAAAGCTCAATTTAGTTAATTCAATCTACACTTGATGTTATATGTGACTCGACACCTAACATTTCTCTGCCAAAAATATTTTCAAGATAATCAACAAGTTCATCTATTGATGGCCAAAAGAAACCCACCAGTCATTTTACCAAATAAAAAAATCAAGCTTCTTCAAAACAGCATCAAACAAATATAGAATTAATATAAAACTGAAAAAAACTTTCCAGTTGATAGAAATTTTTTTATAATGCTCTTTCAAAGTAACAACACGCTATAATTTCTTTTGTCGAACATACGATACGACGTGCTGAAGCAGCTTTACATGTCAAGACTGCTCAATTCATGCCGGGATCCCGACTAAACTTTGTTGCCGTTAACCCAAAGCTTGTTGCGGGCAGCACCATCGTAGAGGGTGGCGTTTTCTGTGATTTCGATGAAACAATGAGTAGCACCGTCGCTTGTCAGCTGGGTCTGACTTTCCCAGAGCACAATCCCACCATACTCTGATAAAATGACAATGTTACAATTTATTCGTATTTTCAGATGACAGCGCTCTTTTGGTCCATCAAAATTTATATATGTCTGC
>NW_018205555.1:0-640 GCF_001263595.1 Phalaenopsis equestris | reverse complement strand
TATGATGATGCCAACAACATTATAAGGAAAAGAAGAAGAAGAAGAACAGATTATAGAAATAAATCTCGGAAGCGTAAAGATATCACCCCTGAGATTAGCTCCAATTCATAAAGGAAAATAAATATTCACTCGAGAAGAGCCACCTCCACCTCCGCCAGTAGAAGAGACACACAACCAAGTAAGGATTGGAGGATTGTATAAAGTGTATTATAATGCACTAGCTCAACTTAGAAGGTTGCTGGCTAAACTAAGCATCTGCGATGCTCTGATCTTGTTAAAAGAGATGGAAGAATCTCTTGTTACAACCTTGCTTGACCCAGAGATTTTCTTAGCACAGTTGGCCATCACATCCTGGATGAAGTTTGTTTGTTAAAGGAACAACATGGGATAACGTTCATATATGAAAACTTTTTGCTTGCCACAACCGACCACAACCGACTGCTCAAAATCTCCGTTAATATCGGCAGATATGTGTTGTCCAGAGTTTTGGCAGTTTCTTACTCAAACTAATGAGTCTACGGATGTTGGCATACTTAGAAATGGAGCCTCAGGAGCTTACAACTCATAAGATGATGTTAAGAGGATTTAACAAGAAGGGAGAAAGTGCCTTTGGATCAATTACATTGTTAATGAAAGTTAG
>NW_018205554.1:0-640 GCF_001263595.1 Phalaenopsis equestris | reverse complement strand
AATACAGAATGACGACCTAATAACAAAAATACAAGCAAAGCTAACCTCTGGAGTCAGCTACCACTAACATTCACCGCACTGATGTTCTCCGGTGGTGGCTTTATGTACTTCCCAATAGACTTCTGGCGCACACGGCTTCTCATTCTACGGAGTTTATCTCTGCTTTGTTGCCGCCGTGTTTCCCTCAGCTGGTGCCGGATGTTACGCTCCCTCTCATAGATTCCACGCCAGAAAACCTCTCCGGTTGACGGCCACAGCCACCGGCGGCCGGGATGATCGGAATCAAACTCTTCAGCCATATCCTCATCCATGCTCTTCAAGGTGGCGAATGAGAACCATTTCATCAACATTTTACCTCGTCTGTTCTTCAGGTGGTGCTGTTCCTGCATTGCACCGGTTTCTGGATTGACATGCACGATCCGCCGCGCGCTGTGGTATGCCCACAGGTTAACGAGTAGCTCAAGAACTCGGGAGTAGCAGTGCCTATCCTGTATAGAACATGCTCCGGTCGGTCAAAATTCCACTTTATATCTTACTTGCAGTATTTTATTCTAGAAAATGTTAGAAGTCTAATTTCAAAAAGATGAAAACGGGATTAGGATGAGGCGAGCGGCAAATCTAGCGTAAGCCTCAAAAAGGG
>NW_018205553.1:0-639 GCF_001263595.1 Phalaenopsis equestris | reverse complement strand
ACATGAAATGGGGACTATAACCCTTTAAGATAATTACTCATGGATAGTTATTTCCATGACAATTGCACTTCCAATTTTGCACATCATAAAATTAAAAAAATACAAATAGAACTCTACACATAATTTTCACCACATTTCATACCCATAAGCCTATACTTTATTAGATCACATTAATGAGGCTTAATTTTATAATAACATAACACATTTATTTACATATATTGGCCCACATAAAATAATTGTTTATTTATTTTATCTAGCAATCTCCCACTTGGGCCACATATGTTACCTTAAAAATGTGTTTATTTTAGTAAGTTCAAACTTCACTATCATTTATAAGGGCATTCTTTAACAATCTTGTTCATTAACTATATCAATATAGGACCAAAACGACCTTCATGACAAATATAACGTGACTAGACCCATTAATGATCATATAGATCAATGTAATCAAATAAATAGATCAAATATGAATGTGTAGCATGAAACTTACATGCAATGTGATTCATACATGAATAATTTCAACTAGTTCAAAGTAAAACTTTAATGAGATCAAAACCGAATCAAAATAGAGTAAAAACTGAACTGAATTCTTTATTTCTGCAAAAAACACACAATGTCTATATATTTAAAAGAAAATAG
>NW_018205552.1:0-639 GCF_001263595.1 Phalaenopsis equestris | reverse complement strand
TTTCTCTTAAAAATACAAAAAAAGTTCAATTTTTTTCATCATGTCATGTATTGTAAGGTGCACCGCCCTCCATACTTGGGGTGTGACACAGACTTTATAGCAAAATAGTTAAGTTTTAACACCATAAACTATGCAAGATAAAGGATTTATAGTGAAGGAAAGTTTGGGTGTTATTGTAGCAGAAAAGTCTCCATGTATTGAATCATAGAAATACAAAAAAACTGCATCAAAGAATTTCAGAAGGGAAAGGATAGCAAAGAATTAAAGATGATTCAAAACCAAGCAAACAAGAAAGGAACTCAACACACTGCTTAGGCAAGAGAGTAATATGAAAAAAGAAGGCCTTTAGTTTGATAAAAAATCACCCCGAAGCCTCATCTTATATTGAAATAACATGAAAGCAAAATATAACAAAAAAAATTAACAATATAAATATACAATTACCTAAGATCATGAAAGAAAAATTATCACGAGATACCTAGTAAAGAGCTTAGTTCATTACAGTAACTAACAACAAGCTATCATGAAGTCAATCGAGCATACCTCCCTGTCGATTTATTCTGGTTTGGCATAATTTGAGCCAAAAGTACACATACACGTAGGCTCTCCCGAGCCAAATTCTGAACAAGTAAATATCTC
>NW_018205551.1:0-639 GCF_001263595.1 Phalaenopsis equestris | reverse complement strand
ATTCAAACTTTATTTCATAAATATTAAAATTCTTTGTAGTAGGAACCACCTACAAAAGAATCAAGAAAAACCCAATCAAAAAATATTTGAGAGTGACAAATTAATGAAAGACATGAACAATTCTCACCACAAGTCTTTCAGTCCACCACTCCTCTAGTGCATCAATTTTTTTCTTCACCATATCCCATCCCAAGACCATTGAGCCTCATTTCAAATCTCTTAAAGTTTCTAATTCTTCTTAAGCTAATACCACTTATTCTTCAATTGCATCATGTCGTACTCTCTGCCTATAAAGTCCTTGAAATTTTTTTGTAATATTTTACCACCCTTCCTTATTGAAGAAGGTAGTTATCATATTTTCCATTTTGTTCTCCTTGAGGCAAAGATTAGAAAATAATATTTTCATTTCTTTTTTCCCACAATGTCAGTGTACCAATCTCTTTGGTCTTATTAGACATTTTTTTTACTACAATGAAACAAATAAATGTAACATTACTTGAAAAATAATGTCATAAATTAAAAAGAAAGAACTCAAAAGGAGCATTACTCATTTGTCTTACAGGCAAAAGAACAATCAAAACCTAAACCCTAAAAGAAACTTTCTCTGCCTTACATGAAACCAAGGGGAGGAAAAATAAG
>NW_018205550.1:0-639 GCF_001263595.1 Phalaenopsis equestris | reverse complement strand
CATCGCTCGTTACAGTTTGAAGATCAATTAAAGTTGAATACCCAATTAATGCACTACAATCAATACCAACACTACCAAATAATGTCATAGTTCAATCTATCAATAATGAAATTAAAAAATTCATTAGATGCACTTTTTTTTTTTTTTGGCAACAACCAAGTGTTGCATTTCTTCATCTCTACCCTCCAAGAAGCATCTTGTGCTAATATCAATCCACAAGTTTGGAGGTGGACCACCATTGTATTAACTTACCACAAACAGTGGGTATTTTTAGTTGGGCAAATCACAATATCTTTTCCCCTTCAAGTCTCTTTTTACCTTAAAAGTGCGCTCTCTTCGACTAAATTAGCATGTGGAATTACTAAGTTAAAATGAACTCTCATTTTATAATAATCATAGATTCTCTTCTTCCATGCAACAACAACAAAAATTCCATTAGATCAAATACAAATTATAATTGGGGCATTTACATGTATACCATCCAATTCTTATGTGTTTATATATCCAACACATAAACTTTGGTTTTTACATTTACACCACCCAAATCTTCATATAACAACTTTAAAAAATGGAATATACATTTTCATGCATAGGTAAGGTGACTTATATGTAAAAATTGATGTTTAGGTGTTAGATATG
>NW_018205549.1:0-639 GCF_001263595.1 Phalaenopsis equestris | reverse complement strand
AAAAAAATTGTTTCTTCTCTTACTACTGTTCAATTATATGTGTGTGTGTCGAATCTAAGTGCAAGACTGAGGCATTCAATAATCACTTTATCATCGCGATTTTTTTGGCACTCAACAAGAACCATAAGTTATAGAGGGACAGCGATATAAATATGTTATAACTAATAATTGTAATGAATAATTTTGATTTGATTAATATGTCCTTTCGGGTGATAGGAAATGAATAATTAGTGACAATCTTATAGTTATGTGTCCTAATAAGCCCTTGTAAGTCTGCATACAGTCTCCATATTAGATATCTATCAATAAAAACTAAATTATTCCATCCCTCCTAAGTTATGGAGTTGGCACATCAAAACGACATTTATCTTGAGCCATAAGCCCTACTCATTTGAATTTCAATTGTCTTTTTACAGGAGCTTCTTGTCTTCTTTAACACTTTTTTTACTTCTTTCCATCATAGCTTTGTGACAAATGCCAACCATCATACTATGCGATTGGAACGGCAACAGAAGGACCACCTTGAATAAGTACAAGTTTCATATGGAAGTTTTCTCTGGATTATTGTTCATCCTTGAAGGAGATGGAGAAGCCGTGAGGGAGCCACAGCTAGGTTTTTACTGAGACAATTAATGGTTT
>NW_018205548.1:0-639 GCF_001263595.1 Phalaenopsis equestris | reverse complement strand
TCATTGGCATTCTTTTAATAGTATAAAATCTAGTCGAATACATTTAATAGTAGTATAAGATGAAGTTCATAAGCAATAATGCATATATCTCTAATAATTTCCTGTAATTTGGCTTTTCAAATAGTTGGCTTTTGAATCACTCTTATATGAATTTGCTTAGATCTTATTAACAAGATATCTCTAATTCTCTATATAATTAATGCTAGATTCATGCTTGTTATAAAAAGTTGGTTTTTTTGTTGAATAACCAGTACGAATCATGCTTGTTGATAATACAAATTCATTTGGAGAATAAATACTTATATATTTAATAGTGAAAGGTACAAATATAAAGTTTGTACAAAAAAATGGGTTTCGAGTTAAAAAAAAAATAATTAAGGCTTCATAAGAGACATGCCTTGAAGGGAAATCAATGTGGCCCTCTTCTAATTTGGACAGGAGAGGACTTAATCATATGTTGATTCACCATAATCATGGCAGCCATAAAGTTTTAAAATTATACAATTTTTTTATCGCACAAGTTTTAAAATTATTGAATTTTTTTATCGCACATTTGAAGAGAGATATATATATAAAGACACACACACACACATATAAATATGAAGAAGTCTTCTTCGGTCAAGGATATATATATATATA
>NW_018205547.1:0-639 GCF_001263595.1 Phalaenopsis equestris | reverse complement strand
ATAATATTTTGTATTTATATGAATTTTTTATTAAAAAAATATAAAAAATAAAAAATATGTTTGAATTTAACATTTTAATAAAAAAAGAAATAAATGAAAAAATTAGGACTTTCACAAAATAGATATTCGTTAAAATTTCAAATCTCAAAAAATTATACGAGAAGAAAATAAGTGCTGAAAAGACCGCTAAACTGCTTTCTTTCCATGAACAAATTAATCATCTTGAAGACTTTTAATCAAGATTTAAATATTCCAAGCTGAAAAATTAATCTAAAATTCTTAATGTTGCATCACTCTTAATGTTTGCTGAACATCATTTTTTTTTCCTAAACTCCCCTTTAATTAGAGCTTTGAAATGTAAATAAAATTTTTTTTTTATTATTTATAGTTATATAAAATTATAAATAAATATAAGAATAACATATACATATTAAAAAATAAACATATATCCTCAACATATTTAATTTAAAAATCCTTTCATTGTATATCATGAAAACAATATATTTAATAATGTTAATAATTAAATGAATATAAAATAGATTCAACATATAAAAATTGGAATATAAAGTTTATAGGTAATGCTCATTTTTTATTATTTTTTTGTCAGCATAAATGTATGATTTTTAAATTAAAATAATA
>NW_018205546.1:0-639 GCF_001263595.1 Phalaenopsis equestris | reverse complement strand
TGATATTTGTGATCTAATTAATTATCAATTAAGTTAAGACAGAACCAAAGATTGATCAAGGGGAATACTAATTATTATATGGATTTCTTATACTTTTACAGCTGGAATATTGTGAGTCTGTTTCTAACAGAACCAAAGCGTTGAATAAGAAAATGAAGCTACCAGCGGCCTATGTCTTGTATGTTATTCATAGTGTTTGTTCCATTTTTACCATAGCAATAATGATTATAACTTATTTAGCTTCATTTTAGCTTCTGTTTGGTTTGCTGAAAAAGGAATGCACTATTAAAGGAAAAATAAGTGTTGCTTTTGTAGGATTTTTTTACGATTTCAGTTGTTTGGTCGGATGAATTATAAGTTCAGTGTAAATATGAATAAATTTTGAATTCATTCTTTAGTTCAATTTCTCTGTATTAGAAATTCAATGGATTTGGTCGAACTCTTAATACATGGCCCTACGTAGTGTTGCTATTGGTCGTGGCCGCCACTTCCTCCTCTAGCCACCAGCGTTGGTCGCCATTTGTCGTTGACCGCCACTATCTCCTACCATTGCTATCAGTTGTCATCGTCGATGTCTTCCTCCAACTCCAGTCACCACGGGCTGCTGTGACCTCCGGCCATTGTCGCTAGTCACCACCC
>NW_018205545.1:0-639 GCF_001263595.1 Phalaenopsis equestris | reverse complement strand
AAAAAAAAAACAATTTAGTCCCCTTAGTCTTTGCATGCAGACAATTTAGTCTTGAGTGTCTATAAAAATACCAATTTATTGTGAAGATTTTTTCTGGTATGGGCTTGAATAGTCAGACTCTTTAAATAAAGGATTATTCTATAAACTCCAAAGCTAATTTGATATTTTTATAAATTTTATTAAAGATTATCTCATATAAATAATCAGAAGACAATTTAACTATATTTGTCTGATTCCAGAACTCTTTCTTAAGAGTTTCTCCTTTTGCTCCATAGAATTTGGGTATGCTGGTAAAGGGAACATAAACTGACTGCAAAAAAAAAAAAAAGGGAGCAAAAATCTAAGTTATTGACTATGCCAATAATTTGTTTTGTAATTTTTGGTTTTATCTTTAGGTGTTAACCGTTAGTGTAGAACTAATGAAAACTTCATTTCAGGTTAAAATTACTACTGCACAAAAACTAAGAGGAATTGATAACTTCAAAGGAGGTTCTTAACTTTCTTGATATTTTATATTGGAGAACTATTTGATTCCATTTTTGGATGCATCTTATTGCTTATTGTGCTTCATCATTAGAAGACAATTTGAAAGCAATTCAATATTTTTTAAGAAGAATAGTTTTTGTATTCTTGATTTAA
>NW_018205544.1:0-639 GCF_001263595.1 Phalaenopsis equestris | reverse complement strand
TACTTTCAATTAGCAAGCTTACTCATGACTTGAACAGTATTACTAAATTTTAGCATAATTCTTGTGAATTTCAGATGGTGAATTCAGAGAAGGTGATTGATAGTGTTGAATTGCATCACGGCCTATATCTACTCAAGTTATTCTCTTAGCACACAAGTGTCCTCTCTAGTATCTTCTTCTCATGTTCCCGAGTCGGTTATGCCTGAGTTGATAAAAGTCAAGTTTAATTATGGCATTGTCACTTGGGTCATCCAATTTTTTATTATAATGCAAAGTTGTACTCTCATGTCTTTAATATTTAAAAGCTAGAATTTTATCACTGTGAAACCTGTCAGTTGGCTGAACATACTGGACATGTCAACATCTTCTGTCCCAATACAAACCCTTACATCAATAGTGACATTTAGGGACTATCAAAATTAAAAACCGTCAATAAAGTCAAGTGATTTGTCTCATTTATTAATGATCACACTAGAACCAATTGGATATTTCTTATAAGAAAAAATCTAAAACTGTACAAATCTTTGAATCCTTTCATAATATGATTTTCACTCAATTTCAATGCAAAATTAGAATTCTCAAAACTGATAATGCAAATGCATACTTCGACTTTATCCTTGAACCCTACTTTACAAGGAA
>NW_018205543.1:0-639 GCF_001263595.1 Phalaenopsis equestris | reverse complement strand
ACAGACAATTTCATTAGATTTCTGATGGGAACAAAACCTATCACAGAGAAGAAAAGCCATGGGTTGTCTAAGGATAGGAAATCTACTGTATGTAATGATGCAACAAAGGCTGTTGAGAATGGGGCATCTGATCAATTTGTTCTCCTTTATATTGGATCCATTGTGTGTCATGTCGTCCCGGTCGAAGAAGGTAAAAAGGAGTAGGCTCAATAGAAAGTGAACTTAATACCCCATTCTTATATATTTGCATATCTAACACCTAGGCTTTTATATAATTACATATTTAATACTCAAATCTTTAATATCAAACCATAAATGCAACTATTATTTACTTTTAAGAAATGAAGTACACATTTTCATATAAAAATGAAGACACTAAAGTGTTATGAATATAAATATGAAAGATTTGGTGTTAGATATGTTACATAATATTAATATTTTTTTTTTGTAAATTTTTCTTAACTTTAGTTTATGCTTTTTAATATTTTTAGCAATTAAATACCTTCAGAATGATCTTATTTTAAAGCAATATTAATATTTTTTGAATTACAAACCGATCAAGATAATACTAAAGATATTAAAAGTGTAATCAAATAAAATAAAAAACTTATTTCCCATTGACTTTTAAAAACCATAAAA
>NW_018205542.1:0-639 GCF_001263595.1 Phalaenopsis equestris | reverse complement strand
CATCTAGCTCAAGAGGGTCGTCAACATCTATGCCCGATTGTTAGTATCATCCTCATGAGTCGTTCATCTACCTTGAGATTAGTTCTGAAATATTTAAATATGTATACCAATAATATTTAGGACTTTTACATAAAAACCACCCAATACCTTGTGTATACGTATCTAACACCTAAACTTTACTTTTAACATTGATGCCACCAAAATATTTCATATAAAAAGTGCTGATATTATTAACTTCTAATAAGTGATATTAGGCTTTAGCACCATTGAGTCTATTATTTTTGCCGATTTTTCACTTCATCTATATGTGAGAGCTTCATGCTCTTTTTTTTTTGACAGTCTAAGAGTGTAAGCGAGTCAAGCCGGGTGGAACACGGGTTGATAAGTGGTTCGTGAACTGAGCTCAATGAACTAACAAGGCATACTCAGGTCAACGCCGACTCGACTCGGTGGCTCGTGAGTTGACTCATTTTAAATATACTCAAAATATATTTAATTTCAAGACTTTATCTGAGGTATTAAAAATATCAAAAAATAATATTTTGTATTGTATATTAGGTAAATTCTTATTATTTATCTATCAATTGTTTATTTTATTTGTCATCTTATTATGAAACTATTTTGAATTAATATCATTTT
>NW_018205541.1:0-639 GCF_001263595.1 Phalaenopsis equestris | reverse complement strand
AATTTTTTTAAATGTTAAATAAAAATTATCTGAAGATTATATATAACCTGTGACTCCTCTTCTTCTCCCTCTTCCGCACTACCCGACCGAAACTCATGCCTTACGTGATACCTCCCATCTCAAATCCCCCTCTCACAGTTTTGCTCAAAATCATCATCAAACACTTGCGACACAATTGTGATTTTTTTTTTTTTGTATTTTATGATAAATTATTTTAAAAATTAGAAACAATTTTTGTCAAGCATTACAAAGGAAGAAAAGAGATATCATGGATGCAATACATTTAATATCATCAATTAAACATCTTTTAAGAAAAACATGATTTTCTTCTTTGTATCATAATGTGAAATTATTTTGGTAAAATTAATATGTATATTTCAGACATTAATGTTCATTACTTTGGAGCTTTAGGACACTTTTACCATAAAAAAACACATTATTGCAAGAGATCAATATTATAGAGTTAATATTTTCATAGCCACATTAGAAACAGAGCTACCATATATGAATAACCCAATAAAAAATATTTTAATTCATTTCATTTTTTTTTTATTTTGTTTAAACATAGGTGATTGTTTATTTCACGTTGTCCTCTTCTTTTGGGAAAATTATTCTATACAGACACCGCATGCAGAGATG
>NW_018205540.1:0-639 GCF_001263595.1 Phalaenopsis equestris | reverse complement strand
TTTTTTTTTTTTGGCTAAGCCAATGATGATACCTATGATCTCGGATAGAAATTTTTTCTTTTGGAGATCATTTATAAGACGATAATGTCACTTACATAATATTCAAATTTAGTAAAGTATTTAAGAATATAAAATGTTGCTTTCTTCCTTAAAGAACACTTGGCCCGAGGAGAATTCTGTTAGCTTTAATAATAGCAAACATAGTTTTTGTTGGAAGTATTGTGGTAGGATTTCTAAAAGGTTAACGTGAGAAGCCTCAACGTGAATAACTTTGAGCACTCATATTCAGTAAGTTTGTGCATCTTATTATCATTCGTGGTTAAAGAAGGAAGAATTCTGACTCTTCTTATTTATGATTTAGGGTTATATATAGTATGATCATTGGACTGAAGTAATAGAGTTTTGCCTAAGCCATGGAAGGAATTAAAGTGTTGATTTTTACTTATTCGTAGATGTAAACTACACCATTTAGAAACCCAAGAAAATTATTTAGCTTTTAGCATCTACATAGTTGAGAGATCCAGTTGAAAAATTTTTAGGAAAATTCAACACTTCTACCTTAGAGAATGTTTGTCCAATTTATAATATTATGTCCCAGAAACCTAATTTTAGTTTGAAATAGTTTCATTTTTTTTTTTT
>NW_018205539.1:0-639 GCF_001263595.1 Phalaenopsis equestris | reverse complement strand
AGGGAGAATTTTTAGGGAATTATATAATGTTAAATTAGTTCTATAAAAATCTAGAGGTGATACATGCCCTTTTTCTCGCAAGCCACCTCTAAATTGTACAATTTAACTAAAAATGTGATTCCTTGAGATTAAAGCTAACATTTTTATTCCTTCATTTAACAATATTTATTCTTTATTAATTATAATTACATAAAATTTTACCATATATATATATTCAACTTCTATAATCTTGCTCTCATTCAGCATTTTCATTACCATGTGATGTGATTTAATGTAAAAAACTAAAGACAAATTTGCATTCATACCGCTTGATTTGTATGCATTTACATATCCAGCTAATACTTAAATTTTATTTTTTACATACATTTCATCTTATATTTGCATGAAAATTTATTTCATTTTTTTAAAAAAATTAAAATAATAAAATATTTGATATGAAATGAAAGAATTAGTCGATATAAATATAAAAAAACAGTTTAGAATTTTTTTTTAAGAATTCCGTAAGAAATTTTTATTTCAACAAAAAAAAAAAAAGATTTTCTGTGAACGACATTTTTACTAGGGCAGTCAAAGAAGCTAGTTGTTCCCAAATAGTTCATGTTCAGTTCATCAATGAGTTCGTGTTTGATTCGTTCGATA
>NW_018205538.1:0-639 GCF_001263595.1 Phalaenopsis equestris | reverse complement strand
AAAAAATTCAAATAACTGCCCCGAGCAGCTTAGAACCTACTTCTTCCCCCTTAAAAATGCAATAAACCTGAATTATATTCATAAGGGTTCATCATCTTAGCACTTGGGATCATTTGGGAGGTAGAACAAAGCAAGAATCATCTTTTCTTGGTAAGTACTCTGCTCTATACTAAGTATTTCATTTTCGATCTAGATAGCCTTTCATGTTTGAGATAATGCCATTAAGTTAAGATGGAAATGTTATGTGAAAAGGAAAAACACTTGGGGAGAGTGGATTTGTTCTTCACATTGCCATTTTGAGTCAATTATCTCCTTTATTTGAACTCATACCTTCATTTGTTGGATTTTTCTTAGATATTATGGCACCTAGAACCAAGGGAACCAAAAGAAATGGTGTACTTGATAGAAAAAAAGTTCATCAATGAAGAAGCTCAGAATTATTACAATGGATTTCTTGTGTCGAATAAACTGATTAAGAAAAGGGGATTTATCACATTTGGTGGGGATGTGAAAGCGATAATTGTTCAAAGACTCTGGGAAGTGTTTTGTTACACTACCGCCGCGACAGTTATTTCTTTAGTTAAGTAGTTCTATGCTAATCTTTCAGAATTACATCAAGGTGTAGTCTTTGTTAGAGGC
>NW_018205537.1:0-639 GCF_001263595.1 Phalaenopsis equestris | reverse complement strand
AATCTATTAAAAAAAGCTCAACTACCAAAACAGTTCCAAATTGCCAAACGTGTAGACTTGAAATCCATGGCTAGTCCGACAGCAGTAAAGATTATCTAATAAAAGATCCTACTAAATGGGTTCATGCTTACACCAAACTTGATATGATTTACAGCCATCTTTAACAATCCTGATTCTTCTCTGTTCTGCAATTTGGAAAATGATCACAACAAAAAACAATTGAAATACAATAAAATAGTACATAAGACACACTGTATTATTTAGTAATTAGAACGGAAAACAGTATAATTACATCCCAAGAAGAAGAGTTGTCATATTGCAGCAGCCTTTCTTTCTTTATTTTTTCACACATGCAGTGTGAAGTAACAGAAATTCCAACCAAACAAACAAGTTTTTAATCAGTCTGATTGCAAACAGCTAACATATAGCCACACAATTGCCACTCCAAATGAACCAAGACAGAAAATTCAATCCAAGGCCACCACTTCAGTCAACAAACAATAGCAGTTTTATTGATGTCCGTGTTATTTATGTGTAACTCTAGTACATGTATCATAATTTATGCAACAAGACCTGAGTACCATGCTGAGGTTGAAGTGTTAAGACAGTGTATGGAGCATGGATATAGGATGGCGACAA
>NW_018205536.1:0-639 GCF_001263595.1 Phalaenopsis equestris | reverse complement strand
TAATCCTTATTGTTCTTCTCACCATTATCCTATTCTACTGGATGTTTTCCTCTCCAATATATCAGGCACCACAAGATATCTAATTTCATTTTTACATTTGCCTTTATTTCAAACTTCATCTCAATGAGCTTAGCAACAATTCGAGTCTATATATCAATAATGAATATGTTAACTTACTTACGAACATCATTCTCTAGAGCAGTAGAAGTAGAAAGATTGAACGTACTAGACATTATATGAGCTTCGTACGCTTGTATCTGCAAATCCAATCCATAAACCCTCCCTTGCTTCTTGACCCCAGCAACCCCTCTTCTTAGCTCATAGTCGGATTGATCATGACCTAAGTTTTTAAGTCTTCCTATGCACTAAGTTTATGTCTTTTTTTGTTGCTAGAAGTTTTCCTTTAAGGAAAGTTAGAGGCAAAATTAAATTCACGAATAATTTGAATTGTATAACAATTACACTTGGCACTGACATGTGTTACTTGTGATTTTTTGTCAACCCAAATATAGTCCGACTGTTACTTATGGGTATTGATCGGCCCCAACAATTATCACAATAGTATAAGTCCTGGTAATGTCACTAGAAACTTGATCCGCTCCCTTTGCAAATTAATTGAGTTCTTAAAATTAGGTATTA
>NW_018205535.1:0-639 GCF_001263595.1 Phalaenopsis equestris | reverse complement strand
AAAAAAATTAGTGAATTATAGTTGTAATGAACAAATTATCCTTTTATTATTTTCGGAGATAAAAAAAATGTTAAAAATGATAGTTTATTAAATATTCACTCTAAAATTTGTATACTAATTTTAATAATTCAATTAAAATCTCCATAAATTTATTCATCATTAAATCAATTGAATTATTTGATTTGATCAAATCAAATCAAATAATTCATATTAGGAATGAATGGGATGCCCTCCCATGTTCCTCCATAAAAAGTGACATGGGTAATTAATATATTGCTTAAATTAAATCTTAAATAGATAAAATATAATCATGCAATATATTTAATATAATTAAGGAAACTTAATTAATTAAAATAAATCAATTAAATGGATACATGAAATTTAGTCCCATATGCTGAAATTAAATTGGGAAATTTTCAATAAATGAGCTTAATTTAATTCCTATTCTAATTTCCCTCTTAAATTCAAAACTTAAAATTGAAATATTTCTAAATTTAAATTTCTCCAATTTTCATCATGAGAGTCTATAAAATACCTAGAATTGTAAAATTTTAGAGCTGCTTGAAGGTGGTATAGTTGGTTGAAATTCCCAAAGTCCCACTTAATTTTCTTATTTCAAGTCATTCTCTCTTGCTCTTT
>NW_018205534.1:0-639 GCF_001263595.1 Phalaenopsis equestris | reverse complement strand
TCACGAACAACGAGCCAAATTGACAGCTCTATTCATAACACCATGGAATTTCCAACACCTGAAAATATTTTTGAATTTTATATAAAAAAAATTAATCTTTGCACAGAGAACATTGCAGTGGAATAAATTCTTCAATGATTAAGGGGCAAAGAGGTCAGCCTTATGTTTCTTCTCTTACTTTTGGTTATCCTCCCAAGACGGCAGGTTAGATTCCCTACTCTTTCTTCAACCATATTCCATTACGTGGAACCAGAGTTTGTTCTCTCTTTTAACCATGGTTAGGAATGCTTTTGTGAAGAAATTAAAATAAATAAATAAATAATGAAGAGTTGTTAAGCATCATTGGTTTACTTTCAGCTACAATTGTGGTCCGTGCTTCAATGATGCTTTCCAGCTTTAAAGGCATTGAAAAATCCAAAGTTGGCTCTGCATCTCCTTCCTTTTTAATTTATTTTTATTTTAATGCTCTATTGTTTGTGTCCACATCAATCTCTTCCCTTTTATCTTAGTTTTTGTTCTAGATTTCTTGCATAGACCACCTACTAAAACCTATTAATTCTCTTTTTTTAGCTTAATCTTGGCTACACAAATTGCATTTTTTTTTTTACTTGAAGAACATAGGAAATTTACATATATATA
>NW_018205533.1:0-639 GCF_001263595.1 Phalaenopsis equestris | reverse complement strand
TATTTGAGTTGGATTACTTCGGGGATCAACTTTAAGCCCATATCTTTTGCCTTCGTTATGGATGCTCCTTTTGGAAATTTATAGGAGAATGTACTTTGGTGTATGCTTTTCATTGATGATGTATTTCTTATGGATAAGAGTAAATAGAGTTCAGGAAAAACTTGAATTGTGGACGTTAAATTTAGAGTCTATTGGATTTCATTTGAGTAGATCTAAAAGTGATTACATGGAATGTATATTTAGTAGTAGTAGATTTAGTGGCAGGCAGTTAGACGGTGTGAATTAAAATTTTTAAGTTTATTTTCTATAAGTATTAACAAATGAAAGAGCTACTAATCAAATTAAATTAAAATAATTTAATTAAATTTATTTTATTATCGATTGCCCATGTCTTTTATAAATATTCTCTTATGTTGATCATCTTTTAATAAATTATAATTGAAAAGTTAGTTTAAAATAACTGTAAGCTAACCAAATCTAGTGAATACTCACATTCATATATACAATAATGCAAGAAAAGAAATAATATGCATGCCAATTAAGCATTTAATAAATCCATATAAACTTTTAATATTTTACAAATATGTTGCTTCTCAATAAATTTTACTATATCAATAACATATCTATCTTATTCTATAT
>NW_018205532.1:0-639 GCF_001263595.1 Phalaenopsis equestris | reverse complement strand
TATATATAATATTTATAAATTGATCCTTATAATGCCGGTCACCCAAATCCGTGCACGCATAACCCTTTCTCTACACGTGACTCCATCCGTTGTGCATGAGAGAGCTTCTTCCGCAACATCCTCGTCTTCGACCCATTCTGCTCGACACCGACGTCGTCTCCTCCGCTACTCAACATTGTTTTTGCCTCTTTTCCCCTTCCTCGGCTTCATCTCCCTCCTTCCTCACTGCTCGACACCAACACTGACATAGCCTTCTCCAATCTTTGGCTTCGCCGCCTCCTCTCACACCATCCTCGTCTCCTTTGCATGTTGTTCGACTCTCAAGCAAGTAGATCTCACCTCTGTCTCCCTCAAGCGCGTCTCTTAATAGAGAAAAAATAACCTTTAGTTCCCAACCTCTCCTCATTTCGTCTTCCCCCTACTTAGCTCTTCGTTGCCTAACTTATTTCTTCTTCTTCAATTCTTTATTTCTTCTCTCTCCTCTATTTCGCTCATTGATTCCTCTCTCGGGAAATAAAAAAAATGCGACGTTACTATTTCAGCTTTTTCAAGAGAAATGCCTCACTTAAATGCTTTATTAGGTTTTAAAGCTATTAAAATGTTCTTATTAAATTAAAAATATAGTTAATATTAAATTAT
>NW_018205531.1:0-639 GCF_001263595.1 Phalaenopsis equestris | reverse complement strand
TCCAAATCAGGCTTCTTCATTTTAAGAGATTCCAGCATATCTCCAATAACCTTTTTCACATCAAAGTTATTGGAAACGCAAACCCACATTTTAAGATTAAATTCCCTTGTGATTTCATCTTCATAGACATGTTGCAAGAGAGTTGTCTTCCCCATACCACCATGACCCACTATAGAGAGAAGAGAAATGTTGCTCCCGTACGAAGTAGTGCTAGTACTAAGAGTCTCATTTTCATTTGATGGCTTCCTCAACCACTGCATAACAAATTCTTTTTCTTTAACTCGACCAATAAGATTATTTTTAGGCAAGGATCCCGTTTCACGTGTTTTGTACAAATCAATCAACTGCTCCTGTTGCTCCTGCTTTGTGCTTTCTAAAAGATGAAGAAAATTGCCAACATCAGCTGATACTCTATCAAGCTTCTTCACAACCTCCTCCAGTTTTTTCAATAAGGGATCAATTTGGAGAGCACGTTTACCAATTTTAACAATTCCTTTCTTCATGGAGCTCATGGCGGAACGCAGCTTTGTTTGCTCCTTGTTTTCGTTCAGCTGATTTTCATGCTTCATGTACTCAAACTCATCGAGCACATCATCTGCTTCATCTATGGCATCTCGTAGCTGCCATAGCCATTTGTTC
>NW_018205530.1:0-639 GCF_001263595.1 Phalaenopsis equestris | reverse complement strand
TGGAGTTACAAATGTTGTTAATAATGAAAAACAAAATAACATCTTTGGAAGGACAATGAGAAAAAGATATCTAGAAACAAGGAATGACACCCATATGGTGAAGTTCAAAATTAGAGTTAAAAAATGTATGATAAAATCATTGCAAGTTATATATGAATGAGAAAAAAATTTTATAAGTGAGTCGCTTTTGCTCTCATAATGAATTTGAAGCATATGATTCCTTCCCACTTGCTTGGTTATAGCGAATCATCTTGAATTCTATTAGATCAAATGATGCAATTATTTTACAAAGTGACTAAAAGATTTTTCCAAGGAATGTTTCCCATCAGGGAAAATATTTATGTTTTTTTTTGACCTTTTAATATTGTTTTAAATTAATAATACTTTTACGAGTAAATTTGCAAATTAAATAGCTCAACATTCCTCTTCCCTTGAAGGACAAACAAATTAATTACAACCACATAGAACAACTTATTCTATTCAGCAATACATTGAATAGATAATTTGCGATCCTCCCGTTGGATTTAGATTGCGTTCTTCAACCCCTAGGAAACTCGAGACGAAAGGAACATGAGCATTATTATTGTTGTCCATCAAGAGAAAAATCATGGTAGTTGTTTGTTTGTGAGAGCAAAAAAA
>NW_018205529.1:0-638 GCF_001263595.1 Phalaenopsis equestris | reverse complement strand
AAAAATAAAGTTACTAAATAATAATTATCCGCTAAAATTTATTGCACAAACTAACACTTATCATCTTCCTTTTGTAGTTAGTATGTGGGAGTACACCTCCATTGTGCAGGCAAGTGCCCATGCGCCCACATTCTGAACCCTAATTCAGCTTGCTCTTTCTTTAACATAGTCAGGAGAGGCCTAGGCTCTACAGAATTGGGTTTAGACATCCTTTATAATCTATAGAGGTCTCTGGTCCATCTCAATGTATGCCAGTGAATGTATCACGCAATTTGGCCTCCCCTATTATCTCAATTTTTTTCCTAATCTATGATTCTCAGGTAATAAGGAGAACTCCTTTTGCACCGTGAATATGAATCAGTTAAATGTATAAAGTTACACAATTTAAGATTACTATTTAGAGTTTATCTTAAACTCTTTGAACTACATAGCCCAAACTTTAATTAGGATATCTTTCCAGGATAAGTACAAATCATCACACTTGCTTCTGACAATATGCCTGATAACTTGCCTGGATGGATAACATCTAAAAAAAGAAATTATCATGAGTTTAATAGTCAAAGAGAAAATAAAGTGCACTTTGTTGTAATATAAAGTACTTAAGTATCTCCATTGGGCTTCTGTTGAGTGTGTCGAGT
>NW_018205528.1:0-638 GCF_001263595.1 Phalaenopsis equestris | reverse complement strand
ATATATAAATACATAAGAATTGGATGGTGTGTATGCAAATGTCCCAAGTTTTTTTTTTTCCTCACAATACATGAGTGTGCATTTTGACCTTGGTTTTTCAAAGTCTTAATCGAAGCTTCTAAGAGATCCTTCTCCTTGAAACAACATTAGATCTGGATTTTCAAATCGTTGCTTCTATTCCTTTTTTTGTTGTTGTTGTTGTTGTTGAGATTATAGTCTCGTGATTAGAATTTTATAAAGTGTGATATATATATATTGATTTTTGTTCTGGAGTGTGAATTTGATAGTTATTAAAATGTTGTATTCCTTCTTTATATTTGTTCTGAATGAAAGAATCATGCTCGTTGAGTTTACGTTATAACTAATGAAGTTTCAAAAATAATTGGAATGTACTTTTTATTAACAACAAACTTGCGGTCGTAGAGAAATCCTGACTGAATATAGTTATATCGTTATAACTATGTGTATTTGAGCATTTGTTGTTTTTGCTATATATATAGGTCGTTGTATTTGGTGTTTGAGTATTGAAATGAATTGTTAAACATTCTTACGTTATTTTGAGATATCTTTTTGTTGATGTTGTTAGAATGTTTTCAAGGTATCAAACCTAATTGCCCCAATAAAGTCTGGCGAGTAAA
>NW_018205527.1:0-638 GCF_001263595.1 Phalaenopsis equestris | reverse complement strand
GTGACCCATATAAGAGAACTTCTTACTCTTATAAAGCCATAAGGTTTCAGTATTTTCAGCACAACAAGAACAAACAAATTTTTCTTTTGTACTCCATTCAGATAACATTCCATAAGCAGGAATATCATTAATAGTCCATAATAAAGAAGCATGCATTGTTAAATTCAATCCATTTGCAGCATTAAAACACTAAACTCCATGTCATAACTCAAGTAGTTATTGAATTAGCGGTTGAAGATAATCATCAATATTATTTACAGGGCTTTTTTCTCAAGGAATAATAGTTGATAAGATCAATGAACTATGTTCATACCAATCCATGGTGACATATTATAAACAACTAAAATCAAAGACCAAATATTGTACGTAGTACACATAATCTTGAATGGATTGAAACCATCAGCAACCAATCTAAGTCACATATTACAATAGTTTGAAGCAAATTAAGGATACTGTAAGTTGAATGACTCCAGGATTTTCCATCTATTAGATGTCTTAACTTACCATCACTTATAAAACCATGTCTACTACAGATTTCTTTGATTTGAATAACCTTCGTAATCTTGGAATTAATGAAAAATATCAAATAATTTTTGCTACCGTCATACAATTTTCTTTCCTTCAATATTAATTTTTTT
>NW_018205526.1:0-638 GCF_001263595.1 Phalaenopsis equestris | reverse complement strand
AGCTCTAATATACATATCTTTAATGACTTGAATATCAATAATATCAACATCTTTTTGTAAAGAACTCTCCAAAGTATTTCTCTTGGAACGTTATCATAATATTTTTTTCCAAATAAAAAAAAATCATGTAGATTCTCCTTACTCTTCTTATATTTCTCCATCAAACCTCTCAATAAATGGATAGCTTTCATAGTAAAATTTGCCCTGCATGAATCGAAACTAAGTTTGAGAAATTTTTGTATCACGTTGTAAGTTATTTTCAATTACTCTCTGGCATAACTTTGATGTATGCAACATTAACTTAATTTTTCTATAATTTGTAAACTCTTGTGCATCATTTTGTTCTTAAGAATAAGAATCAATAGAGTTTTTCTCCACTTATAGGGCATCTTTTTAATTTTTAAAGTAATATTTAAAAAATTTAGTAAGCCAAAACATTCTAAGATAGAATATTTTCGCACTATTATTCTAATACCATCCAGTCCTACTGCTTCGTTATACTTCATTTTTGTTAAAGCATTCTTAACTTTTATTTTATTAATGCGACGGTAGAAATAAAAAATTATCATTATTTATGATACTAAAATCATTAAAGTTAATCGTATTTTCATAATCTTTATTAAAAAGTTAATTGAAAT
>NW_018205525.1:0-638 GCF_001263595.1 Phalaenopsis equestris | reverse complement strand
GTAGTTCTGTCGAGGCAGCTCGGCCTAAATCTGCATCGGCTGCTTGCTTTTGTCCATCACTACCACTATCCTGGACTTCTTCTTGAATGTCTTGACCGACTTTGGCTTCTCAGAATTTTCTAGAAAATCCAACCGCTTGGCCTCTTTCAGCAAGCTTTTGGCTTCGCTGAGCAGCTTTTAGAATATTTTGATGGTGAATCCCTTGAGTAAGAAACTCACTAAATAGTTTATGTTTTTTTAGCAGGATCTCAATTGCTTGTTGTTCTTGGAGCTGTGGTTCACACCTCATGCTGAGATTTATTTAACACAAGATGCATTCTACCAAAGTTTATGCGGGTTTTTTTCTCTCTACCACGAGATCACTTATAGTGACATGGTGTTGAGCTCCGACAAACCTCTTGACGAATAGGCTTTACAGTTATGCGAATGTTTTTACCGAGTCATCGAGCAGTTCTGCATACCAATCGATGGCAACTTCTGAAAGGCTGCTCACAAATGGATGGAACAACAACATATTATTCCCCCCCCCCCCCTACCCCGCTTTGCAGCAACTTACTCGAAAGTGTGCAACATGCTGTCAAGGGTTTTTGGTATAGTCAAAAGTTTTGAACAATGGTGGTACGAAACTCTTGGGACAT
>NW_018205524.1:0-638 GCF_001263595.1 Phalaenopsis equestris | reverse complement strand
GTGTGTGTGTTAGGCGGCTCATAAACGATGATGTTACATATGCCAATCATTGGGATCAGTCTTGATTTTTAGATTCATGTAGTGGAGGATTGCCTAGGAAGCGAGCTAAGCTAGTGAGTCTGATTGGTCATTCTATCAGGCTGAATGGTTTGACTATTTCCGCGAGCTGGTTCGACAGTTTTCACATTGACGACTTAAGTTGACAGGTTACTTCCAACGGAACTCGTGCCTTCTGATTTGTTGGGCAGAATAAAGCCCACAGAGGCATGTTGAATGCGAACTTTGACCCATAAAGATTGTTTTTTGACATACAACATAGAAATTGAATGGCATGTATATGCAATTATTCTTTTCTTATGTGAAAGTTTGAAAATAGATTAGACGATTTGAAAGAAATTATGTAATTTAAATTTGAGGAGATGATTATATAAGTACGTTGATGTATGAAAGTGTAATTAGCATAAATTATGAGATTGCTTTTGAGAAAAGAGAAAAAGGACGAGATAATGAGAGGGAAAGAAAATGAAATTATAAAAAAAAAATAATATTTTATGGATTAGAAAATATCATTCATCTCCACAAATCAATGGCATATTTTAAAGGAACAATCAAGTGGACAATTTTGTAATATATATATA
>NW_018205523.1:0-638 GCF_001263595.1 Phalaenopsis equestris | reverse complement strand
GTTGAAGCTTTTGTTTGATGACTGTAGCATGTTATGGGAGATCCTGTGAAATCCACCAAGGATTCTTGACATATTTTAGGTTGTTAGTTAAAGCTTCCTGTTATGGAAGAGGTCGAATCGAGTCCCTTTTGGACCGATGAAACCAGAATAAGGCGCAAAAAAAAATGTTTTGTATTACTCGAGTCTGGGGCGCAAGTTGAGACAGACTGTACTTTTTTCTTGGAAATATGGTTATGCCCACATTCAAGAATGGTGATAGAAAACTTTTGGTTGTCGCTCTTCAATTCATTGCCCCCCTAATTGTGGTGTTGTTCACATGAGCCTATAAAGCAACCTTAATTTTTTTTCAGAGAACACATTCATAATTGTATTGAAATAAAGTAATGTGTACAAAAAAGAAAACATAACTTTATTACTACAACTATAGTAATTATATCAAACTTGAAGGGAAATCAAATCAAATAGTAATGACAACACATTAGTAAAAAGTGATGATTAAAAATCAATAAAGACAATAACAAGAGACATAATAGAAAGGTTGTGCTAATTACTAGTAGTATCTATAAAGATTCTTTGCATTCCAGGTTTGTGGAATTGTCTTCTCATCTAGGTATTTTAGCTTGAAAGTTTCTGGCTCT
>NW_018205522.1:0-638 GCF_001263595.1 Phalaenopsis equestris | reverse complement strand
CATTGGGCAGACCTTTAAAGTTAGATATTCTCACATTCAATATGTCCAGACCCTCTATGGCAAGGATACTAATAGAGATGGACATCACGCTTTCTACTATGGAGGAAATTTAGCTTGGTAATGAACATAATGGTTATTGATAAAGGATTATTGCTGAACAGAGGCCCTATTATTGTCATCACTGCAAGATGTTTGGACATACATATATTAGGTGTTTTAGGCTTCACCCTAACCTTAGGCAAAGACAGGAGGCCACAAAGGACCATGAAGATTTGGGGTTTTCAGTGGAGAATAATTTACATAGGGACACAAATGGTGTCTAAGAACCTATTAGAACTACTGAGGCAGTGGTTGTGGTTTCCTTCCCATAGGTTGAGAAGGAGGTGGTGGATCCCACTGATGGGGCTCATGAATTGATTGCAAAGGCTTTTACCACTCAGGTTAAGCCTACCCAACCTTATAATGAGGTTGTAAATGAGGTAGGTGAAGAACCTCTATGGTGAGGATCTCTTGATGACAATTTGATCAATCAGATGAATGTGGATATCGAGGAGGAATGAAAAATCCTTAAACTAAAAAGGAAAAAGAAAATATCACAGGATATAAAAAATTTGATGTTTAGTCCTCCCACTGTGGGG
>NW_018205521.1:0-638 GCF_001263595.1 Phalaenopsis equestris | reverse complement strand
TTTTTTTTTTCATTTTCCTTAAGGGATAAGGCTAAAATTTGGTTGAACTTATTTGAACCTAGATCGATTAGAAATTTGGTTGACTTAGCCTAAAATTTCAGAGCAAAATTTTTCCCACCTTCAATAACGTCTAAACTTAAGAGTAATATTACTTCAATTTTCCAATTAGATGGTGAGTCAATTTATAAGGCATGCGAATGATTTAAGGAACTTCTTACAAAATGTCTACATCATGCTCTGCCTGATTAGTTAATTATCTAGACATTTTATAATGGTTCACTAGGATCTCTTAGATCTATTATTGATACTGTCGTTGGTGGTTCACTCATGTCCAATCCATTTGATGAGGCTTATTTTTTGATTGATGAGATGGCCACAAACAATTTTGAATGGTCTTCTGATAGAGTAAACCCCAGGAATGTAGCTAGTGTGCATGATATATATGTGTTGTCAATTCCAACTTCTCGGGTAGCAGTAATATCAAAGAAGCTAGATCAATTTAGAATGAATCAACCTCAAATACCTCTAGTAATTGAGAAAATTTGATTTGGACAAATGGTTGATGTTATTACTTTATCATTTAAGACCTTAAATATAATTAATAATAGACCTAATAACCCTTATTCTAATTTCTATAA
>NW_018205520.1:0-638 GCF_001263595.1 Phalaenopsis equestris | reverse complement strand
TTTTCCTTTTTCTTTCTTATTTTATATGGTACTCTTAGATACATGATGAGCAACCCCTTCTAATCCCGTCATGGAACCCTATATTCACATCTTCATTATCTCATTAAATTATGCTAGTTACCAATTCAAGGCCTTCCTTGCGGTCTTAATGATAGGTGCAACAATCTTTATTCCATGTAGTTGTCTGAGAGAACCATTTGAAAGAAAACTTGAATGAAAGACATGATTTCATTTAAATGCTTACATATTGCATAAGAGTACCAAAAAAAAACAAGATGAAAATAAGCCTCTAAAAGGGGGTGAATGAGAATCTTGAATGTAGCAATGGGTGTAGTCAACAAATCAAAATTTATAGTTGTCTTAGTATGCCTAATTTCGATGATTCTTAAATAAATGAATTGCGAAGATAACTTATGTACAAAAGTATATTGAAGTTATGAAACAAAAAAGCATAGTTTATAATAGTGCATAGTTCATTTTGATAACATAGCGTATAACACAATATGGTTTATGTGGAAATTTGAGAAAATTCAGTTCTTTCCTTCTTTCCCTCTCTCATGTGAGCGAGTCGGCCCAAATTTTGGAGGATTTGATTGGGACAATTTAGGAAACTTTTGATTAGTTTATTCCCTTCCTAT
>NW_018205519.1:0-638 GCF_001263595.1 Phalaenopsis equestris | reverse complement strand
TAAATACATAAGAATTTTGTGTTATGTATGCAAATACCCCAAAAAGAATGGAAGCTACAAAAAAATGTACTGTAGATAAATAATGGTTTGGAAGTTACAAAACTTTGAAATTCTATAGGAAATCAGAGATCAAATGTAAAACTCTCCAAGAAATGAAATTCTTGGCTCAAAAATGGAAATTGATACATGTCAAATTGTGAAAGAATCTCAATCACATACATACAACAATCTCTAAGCTGGAAGTTATAGGCTTCACGGAAGTACTAAGTTGTTGTCAAAACTTGTAAATGCTAAAAAAATTCACATCCAGCAACATACAACACTCAAGAGTTGAGATAAATCTGAATTTTATTATACCATAAATTGCTCAATTATTATTTTTATGTTCTTTTGGGGTCATTTTTACTATTCAAGGAAGCTCAAAATAAGTAATTTCTCATAATTCTCCAAGTTTTATTCTAATACTGCAAGTTTTCAGATCACTAAAATTTAATTTTAGCAAGCACAAACTAGTTTCCAATCTTAGTATCAGCAAGAACAGTAAGTCTTCAACTTTGAAAACTCCCTTCAAGCAAATTCATCGAGTCTCGTTGTGCCTTGAATGCCAAGATTTGAATTAGAAACCGAATACAGCTACC
>NW_018205518.1:0-638 GCF_001263595.1 Phalaenopsis equestris | reverse complement strand
ACATGAGGGATAAACCCCACCATTGAAATTTTGTCTTAGGAGCTTGATGGGGAAGGAAATCTTTAAATGGGATCCAGGTCCTATCAGTGAAAAGAAGAGATTTCTCTTGTGTGGTTGCTAGTGAAAGTAGTGCAACATGTTTTAGATTTCATCCCAAAGTTTATTTCTCCTCACATGCGTGTTTATCAGCTACATTCTACTGAGTACAAGAAGTGGAAGAAACATGTTTTAGACTGAGGAGCTTTAGAGTTATATTGTGCCAAAAAAGGAAGCATAATTCTTCTATCAAGACATGTTGTGGAATGACAACGATAAGCAGACTAATCTGCTAGGATGCTACAGTGTTTTCACTACGTTCAATATTGCAGATCTAACTTCACACTACAATGACCCTTCGATAAATGAAGTCAAAGCTCCCTCAACCACGAGAGATTGATTCAGAAGCTTACCAGGAGAGTACTGCAGCTGCTACAATACCGTGGTCTCTTAGCCTAGGGGACTTATCTCCAGAGGGAGAGGATCTTCCCTTCTCAAATTTGTTTTCTCCCTTTCTTTTCTATTTCCCTTCCTTTCCTATTTCTCTTCCTTTCCTTTAACTATTCATTACATATTTCTCTTCCTTTCCTATTTCTATTCCT
>NW_018205517.1:0-638 GCF_001263595.1 Phalaenopsis equestris | reverse complement strand
GCACAGAGAGGTGAACATGTTGATTTGATCAAGATAGATAATACAGACTCAAATCTAACCTGAGAGCTAATAAAAAAGAAAAGCAACATGAGGGGAAGTTACACCGGGCCCTAAGAAGATTTCATTTATTTTACCATAGTATTTTAAAATGGAAAACACAGGGAATCACATCTATTCAAATTGGTGAATAGTTTCATTAAAGCATGGTGGAAAACATAAGAAATCACATATAGGTAGAGAGATAATCAAATGAAAAGACAATCTAATGGGAAGTTATGCCAGACCCAAAGAATATTTCTACTATTAAATGTCGTCTAACATTACACCACATAACATGCCAATCTAAGGGTTACAAGGGCCCAAAAAAAGCCACAGTGAGATGAAAATGTCTCTTTTTGACGTGCAACCCTAGTTCTTAATCTAAAACGGTGGATTATACATTACCACTGATGAAAAAGGTTACCAAGCGCCCACCAGACTAGTAAGTAGTTCCTAAATGAAGTCTCTCAAGGGGGGTAGATTTGAGATTCCAATCTGAATATTGGTATTTGGATGAGTGAGAGGGCATTCTCTGCAAGGGATACTAAGATGCAACCTCACAGAGACTTTGACCATGGAAATGAGCCTGCTAGGAAGAG
>NW_018205516.1:0-638 GCF_001263595.1 Phalaenopsis equestris | reverse complement strand
AATCTTTAATATCACATAAAAAATAACACTATTGCCTCTTTTTAAAAGTGAAATAAACCTTTTCATGCATGGATTTAGAGCACCAAAGTTCTATGTATGTAAGTATGGATGTTTAGGTGCGACATATGTAAATACATAATAATTTTGATCTAGGTTTGTAAATTCTCTTATAAAAAGTCCCCTACTTTCTTCCATAACTTGTGTAAGAGCAATTTTTTTCTTTTCTGTTAACATATTCTGATAGACTTTCTAATTCGTGTCCCATGTGAAATAATTCAATTATGAATGCCTTGCCATTAATAAAATAAAGATCCATATCTTCATTGAGCATCGCACATATGTTTGTCCATGATGGGAGCTGGCTGTCTTTTGCCTGTTTCTATCGATGGGTCCATTTTTTGGAACCACATCCTGCTTTTCTAGTGATGGGATAGAGGATTTGTGTGATTCTCATTTTAAATTGAAAGGTTATTTTAACTGCAAAGGAGGTTTTGTTCTTGAATCTCTCTCTATTCTTCTAAGAAGTTACTATATTCATGTATGACATGCGTGGTGGATTGTTGGAACTTTTTTAGTAACTTTATTTTATCATATGACCATAAACTCATACATACATAACTACTTACCTACCTACCTAC
>NW_018205515.1:0-638 GCF_001263595.1 Phalaenopsis equestris | reverse complement strand
AAAAAAATAATAAATAATAGAATAGATTAAGTACAATAAAAATAAAAAAATAATAATCAAAACTTATAAAACTTAATGAAAATATCATCATCAGTAATTATTTAGAATATTGGATACAAAAATAAACATAAGTTTTTTAGTATAATATAAATCATCAAATTTAATTGGTTATTATATATTTTGTATTTTTTTTAAAAATTATAATTTTTAAGGGCACATATACTTTTTTAATATTTTATTTAAATTGGACTCACGTCAAGAGTGTCCGTATTCGATGCATGTAGGACAGTGCACAACTATATATATTGGAAGCTATCATAGCCTAATCCATTTATTATATGGATCATGCAATTTCTTAGATCTCCACTCAAATATTTCTTTTATAATCCAATAATATATATGTCTATTTTAATAATTTGTTTTCACCTTTATCATAATAAAAAAATTAAGCATCAAAATTATTTTATTTAGATCTTACTAACATGATAGCACTTTAGTACTTTAATCTATTGCAATACCATCAAGGTTGATGGCAAATAGCCAGAGATTCTTACATTTATGGGATCAAGGTGAGTTCTACATAGCATTCCTAATATGGCCAAATATGTATGCATAAAATTTATCCCTAACATAAATAT
>NW_018205514.1:0-638 GCF_001263595.1 Phalaenopsis equestris | reverse complement strand
AGAAATATCACTGAATGCCATGGAATCAAAACCTCATGTTTTTGCCTTTTATCAGTTCCTCATGCAGGATTCGGATTAGGGTTTGAACGACTGGTACAGTTTGCAACTGGGATGGAGAACATAAGGGATGTAATTCCATTCCCTCGAACTCCTGGTTCTGCTGAATTTTGATGTGCAGAAATGGAGATCAGCCTACCTGCTAGCCTTTTTCCTCCACAAACGCCTGTGAAATTTGTAGGCATTTGTAATTTTGTGCATTTTCTTTGTTTTTTTCACTTCATTGAACAAATTATCATGTCGCCCTGTTCATTTTGTTACAAATATTTTCCAATAATATCTTAGTAATAGTTTGTTTCCATGGAAAGAAGCACGTGACTATTTGAATAGAATTTTCTGTAATTATACAGATTTTTTTTATTTTATTTGAGTGCTCATTTCATATTCTTCATTTGATTTATCAAAGGGGGAGACCAGTTCTGTTTACTGCGTTGAACTGAACTTGATTAAATATGAATTGGATCATATTAATTAAACAAAATCTCATTACCGAATTCTTTCTATAAATTAAGATATCTACGTTTAAATTAAGAAATAAAAAAGAACAATCTTGTTATTACATGTTACCAACATTTTTTTTT
>NW_018205513.1:0-638 GCF_001263595.1 Phalaenopsis equestris | reverse complement strand
TGACTGGCTAGCAAGGCAGATAACTAGAGGTTGACGAAGGTGGTGGTATGAGTTGGTTAAAGGATGTGGTTTGAGGTCGAGGGCTAGCGACAATGGTGAATAATGAAAGGGGGCGGCCAGGCAATGACATCAGCGGTGGAGGTTATTGACCAAAGACTACTAGCGTGGGTAGATGAGTTAGCCAGAGGTGGCAGTGACTGGAGTCTGAGCTAGTGGAGGTGCCAATAGTGGTGGTCGGTGGCTACCGACCGACGACACATAGAGTCTAGGGTAGGCAGTGAAGTCAAATATAGAGTTCATCGGTGGGATTTCCATGTCAGCAATCCAAGGATGCAAGATCGAACATCGTGAGGATGAAGTTATCCAGTGGAAGGTAGAGGGCCATGTCTCAAATCCAGATCATGGATGGTGGGCTGCTATGTAAGTGATCCAAGAAATGCAAGATCATAAGACAGAAGGCAGGAACAATCTGGTGGATGGTAGATGGCCACATTAGCGATCTACAGGTCAAACTAAAATTTGATAGATTTATATTTATTTATTTATTATTTTTTGCCATTTTAAGCCTACAAATAGGCCAGAACGAAGAGGAAAAAGGTGGAGTCACCTAGCTTATTTTTGTGCAATTAATGAAGTTT
>NW_018205512.1:0-638 GCF_001263595.1 Phalaenopsis equestris | reverse complement strand
ATCTACACAGCCTCCAACATTCCCCCATCCACTATCTCAGCTTTCATGACTAGTACAGAACACAGCTGTTGGCCACTCCAATGGCGAAGGTGGCAATGAAGAAGAAGAAGAGGAAGAAGAAGAATGGCGCCACTCACTTCTTCAAAGTTATGTTACCAGGCTACCTAAACGAGCTTGTGAGCTGCTTCTTCTATTTAACATTTTCTTAATTTGCTTTTATCCCATTGCAAATTTCTTTTTATTCTAACGTAAACATTTTCAGGCAATTCCTCGAAAATTTGCCAGAAATATGAGTGTGGAGAGGGAGAGAGGCGCAACAATAAGGGATCCTGTTGGCAGATCATGGCATGCAGATGTTGAAGGAAAAGGTGAAGATCTGTGGTTCTGTGGAGAGGGATGGATGAATTTTGTTAAAGGGCTTGAGATTGGATTAGGGTTCTTTCTGGTGTTCAAATACAAAGGCAACATGGATTTCAATGTCAAGGTGTTTGATCTCACTGCTTGTGAGGTAGAGTATTCTCATGAAATATGGTAAATCTCTTGCACTCTAGTTCTTTTCAGTTCTTTGGATTGTTTTTTTTTTGTTTTTTTCCTTTGTTTTTGCATGAATTGTCAATAATAAAGGAAGGAAAAAAAAA
>NW_018205511.1:0-638 GCF_001263595.1 Phalaenopsis equestris | reverse complement strand
TATATTTTAGAAAGAAATTTAGATTATACTTTCATAATTATCCAATTTATTTTTAAACATAAGTTTCAAAATCCAAAATGTTGTACTGATGTGGATTATTTTAAACTTTATTTCTAGTGAAGTTATATGTTTTAACATGTTATTGTTATTATTTATTGAATATTGCTTTTAATTGTTTAATGATTAGAGTTTTAAATTAATTTTTCTATGAAACTACAAATGCACCAAAACAATTTACCATGATCCATATAAAAATTAAATGTATTTAATATTCATTTTAGGATGTTGTCCTAATTATTTTTTTATTCTAGTTTGATTAATATCATATTTATAATTAATGATATTTAGTTATTTTATCTATTTTAATAACATTTATTTTATTCATGTTTGTACTTTAGATTTATTTTTATAATTTTCTACGATGGATTATGATCAAATAACATATTTTTAGTATTGTTAAGATTTTACATAATTTAATTATAAAATTTTATATTTACTAATTTTTTTTGAATTTATTAAAATATATTAAAAAATTTATATAATAAACAAATCTAATTATACATGCCTTTAGACTCGACAACTTCCGGTTGGGTTCCATAATGGAGTTTGGGCTTCGTTGTGATGTGATAACATTCTGG
>NW_018205510.1:0-638 GCF_001263595.1 Phalaenopsis equestris | reverse complement strand
CAATCCGCGAATAAGCCCCCCCAAACAGACCCTTAATCTAAACTTTAGACTTGAGTTTTAAGACTAAGAAATATTAAAAATCTTCACCCAATTTAGCAAACTTGTGATTTTTTATGTATTTTTGAAATTTAAGGCATGACAATCTAAATTGAATACAATTTTTCTATTGAAAATATAATGCTTCAATTTTTAAAAGATTAAATCAAGACAAAATTTGTTATTGTATGTGGAGTTTGGAGCTTGAATTCAAACTCCAAGTTCAAAAGATTAAATCAAGACAAAATCATTACAAGTTCAAAATCTTAGAAAAGTCAAAATGCTTGCGTACTAGGGTAAAGGTTATTGGAATCTTAAATCCTTTTGTGTAGTGGTGATCTAATAAAATTATGCTAAATTTATTAGTGATATATACAATCATTATACTACAAGCTTTTGATGAATCTCTTATAACATGTAGCTAAATCATAAAAAAGTTCAAACTTTATATAACTCTTAGGTGATGTCCCACTTAGGATTGTCTAAACTTCAAAATGATCAACTTGGAATTCAGAATTAGATATAATAATTCCTCAAAAAAATTATCTCAAATTCAGAAGAGGATATAATAGAATAGAGAAATTTTTAAAGGCTTATGTCGT
>NW_018205509.1:0-637 GCF_001263595.1 Phalaenopsis equestris | reverse complement strand
TTTAAGAAGTCATTCTAGTTCTAAATTTAAATTATATTGTTCCAAGCACATGACAAACATTTTAATAGTACAAAGAATTTGAGCCAATCATGTTGCCAACTTATGATTAATTGCATTCAACATAAATCAACTTTGTTCTTTATCCCAATTTTCCAAAACTTTGTGAGTAACATTTCTAGAAAAAAGACCAAATTACAAAGAAATTTAAAAACATTCAGATTAAGCCAAAACTGAATTTTCTCCCTCAAGCAAGATCAGTGACTCTCAACAGAAGGGAGCAAGAGATCTAATTTCAAATTTACAACTTGGCAAAAAAGCAATGCCATCATTCATCAATGTAAAATAAACTTAAATTTTCATGGTTGAAATTGGTAAAAGGAGAAAAACAAATAGGCCTGAATTAACCCTCTCAAAGAACGTCAAGGCTACATTAATCTACATCATGTGCAAAAGTATAGGCCAACATAAATGGGTCTGAAAGATTGCTGCTAAAATATGATACATTTCTCTTCTGCTATTGCAAGAGATTTGTGTTGATAATTCTTCCTCTATGCTCCTCCACTATACTACACAAGTACAGAAACCTGAGTGATTCTAACTGCATTTTTTTTTCTTTTTTTTTCTTTTTTTTTTTTTT
>NW_018205508.1:0-637 GCF_001263595.1 Phalaenopsis equestris | reverse complement strand
AAGAGGAAGAATGGAGAGAAAAGACTTACCTCCCTCAATGTTTTATGGTAAGAAAGAGAGAAAGGATGAGAAAGACGAGAGTTTTTTTGGTCTCTGTAAGCCACGATCACATTGTTGCCTTCTTAACTAGTTATGATGGCAATTGTAATGTGAAGGTTCGTTCACCAAGTAGATGGTTTTGGGTTAAATCGAAAGGGGGAGGGCCTTGAGTAAGGGTTTTGGGCAGAAGCAGAAGAGGGGACGGATGGAGGCGAGGGGGAGATAGGTTTGTGGTTTTCTTTTTTTAATTTAAATTAATTTAATTAATTGAATTAATTTAATTTATTAATAACTATATTTGATATTGCCAAATTGATTATAATTAATATATGTATGTAATTACTTAATAGTTGATTAATGAATAAGGTTTTGATTGAAATTTTTAATTATTAAATAAAATTTTATGCAAAAAATTTTATGAAATTTAATCTTAATTCATATAATCAATAATGAATTAATTAATACTTAATTAAATTTAAATTAATATTTCATAAGAAATTAGTTTACTCAAAAAATATTAATTATTAATTAATATAAATGCATTACTTTATGTTCTTCGAAACTTTGAATACTCATTTATTTATTTTTTTATTTAATA
>NW_018205507.1:0-637 GCF_001263595.1 Phalaenopsis equestris | reverse complement strand
TCAAAACACCACCGCACCAAATAAGCTACCTCAAACGGACCCTAAGTTTGTTATAATCCATTTCTTCCTAACATCTTCTAACATTAGGAAATTGAAAATTTAGGTTAAAAATTGAATAGAAATTAAGACAGAAGAAAACAATTGGTTTGACTGTACAAATCAATGATGAATATCCAACAATGCAATTCGCCTTTTTTTCTACATGTTCCATGTCTTTAACTTGAAGAGATTTAGATCAAATTTAGAAAAATGATATTTTAGGAGAAGTGCATAATGGCAATTCCCACACCAATACTTTCAGATGAGCTTATTGGTGGGTTCATCAAGATGATTGCCCGAGTGTTGGAAGTATTATCCATCTTTTGATGATCCATAGCTAATGAAGCCTGATGTTTATTTCATGTGTAACTTCACTATCACTCGCCGATGGAAGTATTTTGCAGTTAGGGGAGTTGATGTGGTTATAAATTTTAATTTATTTGAATTATTTTATGTCATTCAGACATTGTTTTAGTACAAAGCTGAGAAGTTACTTCTAGATGAGTTGTGAAAAATTGTTGTTATTGTTGATTTTGTTTGATATGACCTATGATTTACATGTATGGAATTTGATTTTACATGTTTGTTTTAACATTAT
>NW_018205506.1:0-637 GCF_001263595.1 Phalaenopsis equestris | reverse complement strand
TGTAATTAACCAAGTGGGATACGTTCCCTTAAGAGAACAGTAGACCCCATAATAAACAAACACACCTGAATATCTTGTTGTGAGTAGTTTATGTAAGTATTCTTTTGTGAATATTGGTCCAAGGTTCTTCCTTCTGTCCTTGTTTGGGCGGATAAACTTGACCTATCATTGCAAGGTTTATCTCACGTTGGCTCTCGACGTTCTTTCTCTTGTTTGTTGTTTTTGTCGTTTGTTCATCTTTTTTGGTTCCTCTTTCTTCTTGATAATTCAGTTGATCTGGAAGAGAGACTTATTCAAAAAATTGAAGTATATGATGATGGACAAACTGGCAACTCCTTTAAAAAATAAAAAAGAGAAAGGAACGAAAACGCTAACAATGAAGAATGGACATGTTGAATCCTAAATTGTATTCCATGAGCACACCCCAAGAGTTAGAGCTGAGAGAGAAAGAGAGATAGAGTTGAGAGAGAGAGAGAGAAAATTATGTCTTTATTTAATGTCTGACCTCCTACTTATAGGGTTCTCAAAATACAGTTACATAAAAAAGATGGAACTATTATCGTAACTGCCTAAATAACTGAATTGATGTGCCCGTCTAATGAAAAATACATTATTATAAAAAAGAAATAAGATGGTT
>NW_018205505.1:0-637 GCF_001263595.1 Phalaenopsis equestris | reverse complement strand
AGAGAGAGAGAGCGAGAGAGAGAGAGAGAGGGAGATGGATAGAAATGCAAGCAGCTGGCTTTCATATTACTGGAAGCGAGCAAAGAGCACCAAGTGGCTATGGAGAAGAAAGGCTACAATTGTTCTCGGCGGCAGAGGCCAAAGAAGTGTTAGCCGTAAGGGAAATAGGCCTTTAAGGCACAGCCTGAAGGCCAGCAGACTAATAATAGTTGGCCTCAGCACCGTAAGCCGAGTTCTCAACAAGAGCTATTCGCCGCCGCCGCCGCCGGCGGAGAAGAAAGATATGACGACTGCAGAATATCGAAGAAGATTCATGACGTCTGAATTCTCTCGTTCTCTCTCTTTTTTCTCTATCTAGGGCCGCGGTCAGTTAGAGTTTTTTGTTTTCTTTATTTTCCGTATTTTGACCATCTGTGTTGTAGAAATATCTCGGTGTGTTATAGGAATATTTTATCAAAATTATCTGTGAAAAATGAAGTATTATTGAAATATTCTTCCGCGTAATTTGATTTGGGACTGTGTTATTCCAATAACATAATAGAAAGTGAAATAGCACGAGGAATATGTCGAATAACGCAGCCCCAAATCAAGTAATGTGGGGTAATATTCCAATAACACCGCAAAATAATCGAATAAC
>NW_018205504.1:0-637 GCF_001263595.1 Phalaenopsis equestris | reverse complement strand
ACCCACCCTATTTTTCTTAGTGCAACGATGATGTTCTGTACCTCTGAGCTATATATATTTTATTGCCTGAAGGTAAATATTTCAAATTTTAGCATCCAATTGGCTTACGTGCGATTGTAATAATGAGAGAAGACATACATTTTGCAGCTATTATTGACATATATGTACCATAAAGGTTTGCTGTACTCATGGAACATGTTCGTTGCATATTAAATATATGGTTTAAATAAAAAGGGAAGTTTACACACATACCACAAATATGTGGTTTAAATAAAAAGGGAAGTTAACACACATACCGAGTAATTCTTATGTACTTTCTTAGGTATGTAAATGCACCTTGAAAAAAACTACCAGCCAAAATATTTAGCCAATGATTCTATCATTGAAATAGGATGAAAAAAGAAGAGGACCAGTACATTTAACAAAATATAAGAGATGAAGTACGAAAAATTAGGGCATGTTTTTGTTCTATTGAACTATGATAAAAGAAATATGCATTTGTAACTAAGCTGAGGCCTAGAACCTATCTTTTCTACTTAGGGTATGTTTGGGGCAGCTTATTTGATGCGGTGGCGATTTGAAAACACATCTGGACTGTTTGCGTAAACTGTATTTTGGCAGCTTATGCGTTTTGAAA
>NW_018205503.1:0-637 GCF_001263595.1 Phalaenopsis equestris | reverse complement strand
CTGTTCACGAACAACGAGACATTTTGACAGCCCTATTTCCATACATAGGAAAGCTGGTATATATGTAAAAATTGAAGGTCAGGTGCCACTTATGTAAATACATATGAATTTAATGGTATATATGTAAATCTTTCAAAAAAAAAAAAATATTCCAATCATGAAGATAATAAATACTGTTACCAACCCATTCTACCTAACACTATTTAAATAAAATGTAATTAAAATTCTCTATAAAAACGTAAATTTGACTGTTTCCTGTTGCGTGGGAAAAACTTACACCCGACCGACCGACCGACCATCTTGCACGTAACAATCAAAAGATTTTGAATTGTAATACTGTAATTACACCATTTTGCGAAGAAGAAGGCGGATCCTGAGTTTTGAATGGTGCATGTATTCCTAAGGGCAGTTGAGCCTCATATATTTGTCCTTCTTGACGGCCGGACGGACGGCCAGCATGGCCAAGTCCTCGGTCATCTCATTTGAAAGACAAATGCCATTTAAATATATTGATACAAACATATAGAAAGCATTCATTATCTGAACATTATTAACGGCAGAGATGGTCATCATGATCGTGTGCTAGAAAATTTATAGAGGTTGAGTGATAATTTAACATCTTAGTATTACATAAAAA
>NW_018205502.1:0-637 GCF_001263595.1 Phalaenopsis equestris | reverse complement strand
GTTTAAAAATACATATATTTTTGGTGTATCATGAATCAAGCACCAAAAAAATCTTCATGTTAGTGTATTGTTTATCACCCTCTCCTCGAGTGACCACCATAGCTATTATTCCCAAGACCTCTTTTCTCTCTACAGAGAAATTATAAAGTAGTCCAGTAGACACTATCAATTGGTCATTCTTTAGTCTTATATTGTCAAACACCGACTAGAATCGAATATTCATGGAGCCACTTGTGTTGTGTCCGTTTTATTTTTTGATATTAGGCTTTGAATTCGTGCAAATTTGAAGATTGAGTTATTTAACTAGTCAAACATGACATCAAAAATAATATGCTATCTTGAGAGATAGAAATATTATTTTATAATGGATTCGATTATTTAAATTAAGAAATTTTAGATATTTTTGTTGTTCTATGATTAAAACTAATAAAATATTTTCCTTATCTAGTTTAGATATGGTTTATATTAATATGAGGTCCTTAAACTTCTTGTAAGAGCATGCCCCCTTGTAGTTAATTACATCTTAAGTAACCAAAATTTTTTAAGAAAACTCTTGATTAAGGTTGTGTTGTCTTTAAGAAATTTCTAAATTTGGGCTTGTATGATTGATTATTAGGAATTCAAAATGGGGAAGGCT
>NW_018205501.1:0-637 GCF_001263595.1 Phalaenopsis equestris | reverse complement strand
ATTAGTTAAGCAAGCAAGCTAAACACAATCCAACGTTTGCTCATTCTTATTCAGCTCGTTCCAGTTCATTTTAATTACATAATTTAATTAACAATATTTGTTATAACTCTTTCATATTGGCTCTAAATTTTTATTTAAAAATATTAATTTTATTATAATTTAAATCGCTAGAAAAAAATTTCCGCCAAACACAAGCCGCGAAACAAACAAACAAATTTGAACACTTGACTCTCAAACTCGCTCATTTACACCTCAAATCAATTGATTTTAATGATCATGATGATGACAAACTACACCATTCTAATTTAAAAAGTAATATTTATTTCATATAATAAACTAATATAATTTTAACATGATTTATCCGTATAATAATAATAATAATAATAATAATTATGTCGACCAAATGTATTTTTGCATATTTCTATATTTTCCTTACTTCAAATGACATGTATAATATAGCTTTATAACGTGGTGACTTTCTGTTAACAATGCAGCCGCACATGGAGGCTACATTAATGTAGATGCATCCCTCAGGTCCACCCCTGTACAGTGATTTTGTTAAGTTAATTATTTTTTTCTTACTATGAAGTCAGAATAAATGATATTATTCAACATTATCCTTTCATTTACATATATA
>NW_018205500.1:0-637 GCF_001263595.1 Phalaenopsis equestris | reverse complement strand
TTTTTTTTTAAATTCATTTATGTTCAGCAAAAAAAAATTAATAAAATTGAATAAAAACAATTATGATAAACGTTTTCAAACTCAAACTCATCTTAATGAGAAAAATTATTTGTACCATTTTACTATTATTTAATTATTTATATATATATTTTTTATTTTAATTATGATAACCAACATAATGTATTAATATTTTTTTCTTAAATGCATGTGAGTAAAATAATAATAATAATAACAATAATAATGATATAACAGTGAAGTGATACTAGTTCTAGTTAACTACTAGAAATGAATTTTTTTGAAGTTGATACATCCCTTAAAAATTGAAGTGATCCCCACAAATCTCGACGCTCCTTTGGATTAGATGCTGAAAAAATTACCCATCTTCCAATTTATGATCAAACAAACCAAATGACATAAAAAAGATTTTATCCAAACCCGAGTGAGTCCGCATCCTGCACTTAAAGAATAAGAAAAGATTTGGAATATACTTTGGAGGGCCAGATGATCTTCAATTTTTTGTGAGTTTATGATCAAATCAAACGTCTTGATGAGATGAATCAAAAGAGCATAAGACCACTTAATTCTGACATCATTAAGACATTCAAATACTAATAAGACTACATCAGATCAAGAGAAT
>NW_018205499.1:0-637 GCF_001263595.1 Phalaenopsis equestris | reverse complement strand
CCTAGACAACCAAGTCAGCAACCTTTGGGAGTTGAATCCCAAAGGGTGAGCAATGAGAAAGTAGTTTAGCTAATTAAGCCTGAATCTGATTGAGAACACCTCTTTTAATTCCATCAGTTAATTAGTTCTTTAAGCAAAACTTCATTTATAGGTTGGAAGCATCCAAGTGCTTGAAAAAACTTTGTAGTCATCCCTGTGTTCTGAAGCAATCTTTGCATGTATTATTATGAAAATGTTGCGTATGATTTTAACTTAAAAACTAAGATGTTGATATGCATATAAGTTTGTAACAGTGACACAATTTTTAGGGAAAGTTACATGCATACCACATAATTCCTATATATTTACATATCTCGCACTTAAACTTATATATCTGCATTTATAACACTTTGTTGTCATAAATCTATACATTCAAATGAGTATTTCACTTTAAAAAGCAAATAATGGTGGCATTTTTGACGTGATATTAATTATATGAGGGCTATGCAGGGAGATAGGAAAGTTTCGAGTGTTAGATATGTAAGTACGCAAGAATTGTCTGGCATGTTCTACCATTATTTGATAGGGAAATTTACATTCTTACCGCACCATTCTTATGATTTAAGTATCTAACACCTAAAGTTTGATATTTACATTT
>NW_018205498.1:0-637 GCF_001263595.1 Phalaenopsis equestris | reverse complement strand
GAATATAACAATCTTGAATGAATATTTAAAAGAACTTGAAAAAGGTTGTGTGAATTTTATTTCGGTTGAGTCAATTACTCTGATAGATCCATATTCGGAGGGATATGGATGGAGTATAATTTGGAGTAAGCCATTCAAGAAGATACTGGAACAGATTCAGACTGCTCCAACATAGATAGCCGTTTAGAGTCTACAACATGCTCAACCCAAGATAGAAATTTTGCTAGTAAAATCGCTTACAACAAGACAAAGAAAAGAACAATGTTGTGAAGACATATAGCAGAGGGGGTAAGATATGGGTTGCCTCTGTTAGATTGGTTGTCTCTAATTCGGGTAAGAAGATCCTCGAACCCCTGACCATGTATGATAATCTTTTAGCCCCACCAGGTTATTATGAATACCATGATTATGATTTTAGCTACGTTTTAACTGTTTCTAGTGTTGACGTAACTGATTTTTACCAAACTAACCTTGGTCTTGATTCCTAAACTAATCCACAAATTGTACTTAAGTCCGATGAATTTAGTAACAAGGTTGAAGAAGACATCGACGATACCGATTACGATAGCACCGGGAGTGAGCAACCAATCCTTGAGCACCACAGTGCACCACTTGCTATCAACTTGGATCTTTTCGA
>NW_018205497.1:0-637 GCF_001263595.1 Phalaenopsis equestris | reverse complement strand
GAGAAATGGGATGAAGTGCAATTTTGGGATTGGAGAATATTGATTCGAAGGACGTCAACCTATGACAGGGAATCATTGTGGGTGGAACCCGGATGAGGGCTGCATCTAACCGCGCCAATGCCTTTTATTGTTGCAGCCTTTCGAGCAGAAGGTGGTTCAAGAGTAATGATGGGAATGAGACAGGTGGAGAAGAACATAGGAGAGTGTAAGGGACTGATTTTGACACTACAGAGTATTCAAGAGAGATAAGATGGTGGTGCTTCGCGGTGAACCTAGTTTGTGCAAGCTTTTAGTAAAGCTCAAGACCATGGTGAGTTCAATTCAAGACGTAGGACTAGGATTTTAGATCGAGTTGCATAACATGAAAGTGTCACATGATACGAAGTTGACAAAGATTTCGACGATCAATGAGCTATTGGAAAAGTTGTTTGGGTCTACAAGATTCTCCAAGATTGATTTAAAGTCAGGGCACCAATAGGTTCGGATGCGATTGAAAGATGTGCCAAAACTGCATAACTAACTCATGAGGGTCACTATGATATTTTGGTTAAATCATAAGGATTGTCAAATGATGATACCACCTGGGAGCCATATTATGTGATTCAACAACAATTTTTTCTTCCACCTCGAGGATGAT
>NW_018205496.1:0-637 GCF_001263595.1 Phalaenopsis equestris | reverse complement strand
CAGTAAACATGGAGAAAATATTCAATCGACGGTGTAGGTCACACCATACTGTTAAAAATAAGGTGTGATGAGATTCATGTTGTCGTCCACATTTCTAATTCACCGAACCTAATATTTTCTCGTAAACATGAACATGACCCACTCCTTAGTTCCTATAAATCAAAAGTCCCACTTCCAAGAAAATCAAAATTCCTTCCAACTCCTTCCGTGTAGACAGCTCTTTGGTGCTAATCCACCGCACTTCGCCATAATCCCTTGGACTGATAACATCCTTGGAACCGTTGAGGGAATTACAATTAGGGGTAATTAATCGTGCTAAAACGGGATTAGTGACTGTCACTTGGGGAAAGATTAATTAACTAAATGTACCAAGCCATGAAATACGGAAGGGGTCGGAGCTTTCAAGCAAAAGTGACAAAGGTGAAATACAGCTATATTGTGAGTCGTGTATTGCTTCTTCTCAACCGAAAGATGCCTGACTTGAAAAAGTTACAGAATACCTGAGGCCACACGCATGATTATCGTCACCGTCTGAGCACCACATCGGAGAAGAGTATTATTAGATGAAATAATTGAAGTAATAATGAAGTTGATGGAGATTACATTGATAATACTGTTTTTAATATATATATATATA
>NW_018205495.1:0-637 GCF_001263595.1 Phalaenopsis equestris | reverse complement strand
CTTTTCAAGAGCTTATCTATCAATGGGCTGAAGGATAAGCTGAATTGTTAAATGCAAGATGTAGTTGCTAATCATCCTATTACAATAAATAATAATCAGCATTACAGCAGAATGGCTGTTTGGAGTAAGCCTCTTGTTCCTTTTCTTAACCATAATGTCGATAGTAGTTGGAAGCATGCTTGTGTTGGTATTGATGGTGTTTGCAAGGATTCATGGGGTACGATCCTTTATTGGTTTGTTGCTCCTGTGTTTCCTGCTTCTCCGCTTGTAGCTGAAGCTGATACTGTTTTTTTTGGTCTATTGCTTGCCAAGAAGATGGGATGGAATCATATTATTATTGAAGTGGACTCTCTTAATTTTTGGAGGATTTGCAGGTATAATATTGGTTATCGTTGGAGTATTCAAATACAAGTAAAAAGGATTAAGAGTCTTTCCCAAAGCCTTCATGTTTTTTGGTTTCATACCAAAAGGGATGGGAATAGATATGCTAATTGGGTTGCTCAGATGGGTACTCTTCTTAATGCTACTATTATTTTAAAAGTTTTACGAGCTAATCTTTTTCGTTTAGTCTTATTAGACTTGTCCTGTTCTGTTTTGTGGCATTGGGTGTTGTGTGTGTTGTATTTTCTTTTGTTTG
>NW_018205494.1:0-637 GCF_001263595.1 Phalaenopsis equestris | reverse complement strand
GTATTAAATATTATAAAATTAATAATAAAAAAGAGCATTTTTATTTCTTTCTAAATCCCTAACCTAACTCACGTACGCGACATTCCCAGCTTTGCCCCTCTTTCCCGATCGCGATCCAAGTCGCTCTCTCTCGCTCAAAATTCGCTCGGGCTCGCGAATCATCTAGTTCGGGCGGAGCCCCTAGCCGAGCCTGACTCCTCTTCGCAGGTCGCCCGACCGAACAACTCCCCCATTTGCGAAGCATTACCTGGCCCCTCAGCTTCTTGAGGTTGCATTATCTCCCTCCCTAAATGCGCTTCTTCCACTCCCGTTACCTCATTTGACCACTTCATCATGGTAGGTATGGCTCATTTTTTCTTCTTTGCCTAAAAAAAGTCATACATTGGGCAAGGCTGGCTGTTGATGAAACTTGAGCGAGGGGATGTGCAGCCAAAATCAATTCTGGGTGCCTAAACTGATTCTCTCTTGGTGTTTACTGCTTTTGAGTTTCTATTACTCTGCTTGTTCTTTTGTTTTTTAATATGTTAAGCAATGTATCGGTGGTTTTCTTTCTCCTTGAGCTGTGATTTTATCCTCATTTTTTTTAACTTCAGCTTTATTGCTTTATTGGTTACTCACTGTTATTATGTTTTTCACT
>NW_018205493.1:0-637 GCF_001263595.1 Phalaenopsis equestris | reverse complement strand
TATTCTCTAATAAATCAAGCATTTCTAATAATAGAGATAACTAACCATAAAATACACTTTTAGCCGGCATACATTGATTACAGCTGTTTTTGGGGAATGTTTTTTAGATTACTGAGGTGCTCTTTTGGGATGGATTTAAAGCTTATGAAGAAATCTAAATTGAAACCTGAAATCTCTTTAAATATTTTAATACTAAAAATTCTCATAATTTCTTCTTGCATAATCTTTATTTCGCAAAATTCATAAAGAGTGTGCAATTCTTCGTTAAGTGTTAAATATTTATCAAAGCTTGAGAGACAAACATGCACATCATATTGCAATTTTTGTTTATTTATGATACACACACAGAGTATTTTCAGTTTTGTTCTTTTACTATTTCTTGCTCTAGTTCTTGTAAAAAAAACTTTGAAGACGTGATTTTTGTTTTGCACATTTTGGTGTACTTGAATGTGTTTATGATGGTTTCCCTTAATGGGAGATAATGTGATCGAGGCTTGCTATTCGTCCGATCAATCGTTCTTTTTCCTTTGCTTTTTGTGTAGAAGTCTTCTTTAGGACAATCTTTATCTTGATTTGGTTCAATGCCAACATAGGCATATAATTATCTTGTTTGGTTGAGGAAGCACATTTTTTTGGG
>NW_018205492.1:0-637 GCF_001263595.1 Phalaenopsis equestris | reverse complement strand
GCTATTTCTGATAGCAATAGTCAATGACAGCATCAACAAGCAATGGCGGTTGGTAGACATAGACAACTGGAGGGCAACAAATGTAAAGCATAAGGGTCATTGGGCATCAATGCTGATTGACAGCAGACGATGATGCCAGATGGCAATGAATGTTATACTTTAGTATTGATCAATGATATGAATCAAACAATGAACACCAAACTTTATCGATTGTTTAATTGCAAGAAAAAAAAATGATGAAGCGCGCTCCTACAAACAAAGAGGACCGAAAGGTCAAAAAGTCAGAGAAGTCTGACTTGGCATAACACTAGAGACGAACAATAACGCGTTCCAAATAAAGGTTATAGCTCCAAAATTCTAATACTAAACTAAGTATTTCTCTCTGCAAAAATTTGTTCTCCATGCATGAAAATAATGCATATTTATAAAGTCCTGGAGAAAACTTTTTGCCCTTATGCAGAAATCTATTTGACTCATTTCAAAAAGTGATCAAATATTCCCATCCCTAGGACAGCCTGATGGGACTAGCTGTGCAAAGGTAAGCCAGGATGTTCAATCAATGATCAATAACACTAATCCGATAGTGACACTTGCGACAAAGTCTCTAATTGGCGAACAAATGGTACCAACTAGAAGC
>NW_018205491.1:0-637 GCF_001263595.1 Phalaenopsis equestris | reverse complement strand
CAATAAGCTACAACTGCCCCAAACATACCCTAAATATTTGAGTGTTACAAATGGAAATATTGAAGTTTAGGGGTTAGATATGTGAGTACATAAGAATTATATGACATGTATGGAAATGTCACTTAATTCAAAGATGACTTGCACAAAATTTCTTTGACTAAACTTGAAATTGACTTGATACGTGCCATATATATACATGCATCTTGACTCATACAAACAAATATAATTATATTTTATATAGTTCTTTCAAGGAACAATGTAATAAAACTTGTAAATAAACTTAATAAGAATTATTTTTACATAAAATTTAGATTTTTTTTTTTATTTTAACATGATTTCCTTTTGAAGGCCATTTAGATGGTTTTGGGTGACCAAGTAAAAGAGATTAGTTGCCTCTTCCATTGGCAAATAGCTCATCAACATTATCTTTTTAAAATAATCCTTTTTTAATTAAAAAATATAATAAAACTCATAAAAAAAAATGTCCCAAAGGATTGTACTTTGACACATGATTCATCGTCATACATCTCATAATTACTCGTGCAAATGAGTCGAGCTCGAGAAATCTCTAAATTTATCTACTTATTTGTGTTTGGTTCATTCAATTTTCTATTTATTCGAAATGACTCGTAAATAA
>NW_018205490.1:0-637 GCF_001263595.1 Phalaenopsis equestris | reverse complement strand
TTCTTGTCATTAAGTTTAAAATTAAGGATATAAGGGTGATGAGATACCTTTTGGGCACGGAAATGGGTAGGTCCAAGTTGGGTACTATGATATCTCAAAGAAAGTACATCATAGACCTACTAAAAGAGACAGGGTTACTAGGATGTTTGGATTTCAACAAAAAATTACATGCAGGAGAAGAGACACTAGTGGAAAATGATAGATATCAGACACTAGTGGATAAGCTCATTTGTTTATCATACACTTGATCTGATATTGTTTACTATATCGGCATTGTGAGTTAACATATGAATAGTTCGAATGAAGAGCATTTGGAGATGGTTTACAGAATATTGATGTTTCTTAAAAAAACCCTGGTAGAGGGTCATTCTTCAAGAAATCAGACAACAAACAGGTAGAGGTCTACATTGATGCTATTTGACAAGGAGAACTCATGGACATAAGGTTCACTTTTGGGTTTTGTTCCTATGTCTTGAGAAATCTTGTCACTTGGAGGAGCAAGAAGCAAGCAACGGTCTCTAAAAATAGTGCAGAATCTGAGTATCGAGCATTTTCTTTGAGAATTTGTGAAGGAATGTAGATCTAAAGGTTGTTAAATGAGTTGAGATGCTCTACTATCAACCCATAAAGATTTTTT
>NW_018205489.1:0-637 GCF_001263595.1 Phalaenopsis equestris | reverse complement strand
AACACCCTCATATGGTTCTCAACTTCAGCATAGATCTTCTTCAGCTTCGCCTATATTTCGTTCATCTTTCGATTGCTATCCATTGATGAGCCAATCGATGAAACCATTGAGTTCATTAGCCAGGTGTAATGCGTGGTCCTCCACTCACCCCATTCAGCGCTGTCACTCTTTGCGCAACCCCTGTCAGGTATCCCTCTAGTCTCTTCCCTACTAGTGCAACCTCGATCCGACGTGACCAACCAGGTACATGGTCTGTTCATCCAGCTTTAGGTCTATAGGGGGAAGATCTAGCTTAACCTGCGTCGGAGCATGTGGTGAGTTAGTGGCTTTCGTCAAGACGTTAGCTCTTTTCATGGGCGCGATCAAAACCTTCAAAACCTCATGATCTATCTTTCCCAGAAGCTTCAATTCTTTATCCCCTACACCATCTCCTTCCACTGACATCCTCAATCACAATAATCCAAATATAATTCACACAAAATTGTCTTGGCATTTCGCAGAAGCCCAAAGAGCTAAAGCATCACCTGTTACTTCTTGCTCCAAGCGTAGATCAACCCGCCAAAGCCTACAAGCCTTTCTCTCTTGGTTGAGTACGAAGCCTCTTCGTCTTCTCCTTCCTCTTTTGTCGCATGCGGAC
>NW_018205488.1:0-637 GCF_001263595.1 Phalaenopsis equestris | reverse complement strand
TATCTAACACTTAAAGTTTGATATTTATATTTATACTGCCTTGGCAATAAAAATCTATATATGAAATGGTGCATTTCATTTTTAAAATGTTAGTGACACTAGAACTTTTGCTATGATGTCAAATATATGCGTGCTATATTAGTAAATATGAAAGTTTGGGTGATAGATATCTAAATATATAACAAATCTTATGGTATGTATGTACATGCCCATAACTATTTTCTTATTTTATTTTACCAAAATTTGTAGGCTATTAAATGCGACGAGATCTACTAAAAATTATTGTCCTACTTTATCTGTAGAGAAAAAAAAACATAATAATAATAATTTTAAAATTATATTTCTTTTCAAATTAATTTACAAAAATGTACCTTTATATACAATTAGAACATCCAAATAAACATTCTACTTACTATATACATCACAGTTATGAAAACTTATTAGATATGTAAATAAACAACCTATCATATTTTGAAGTTATGGTCTTCAATATATATTGTTGATCATAATAATCCAATTACATTAGTATTATTATAATTAGTAACATGCAAAACTATAAAATTTTAAAATAGGCCCATATACACACTGGCCCATATTTGCCGATGTTTGCTAGTCGGCCTGTTAGTTTGGAAATCCA
>NW_018205487.1:0-637 GCF_001263595.1 Phalaenopsis equestris | reverse complement strand
TCGAAAAATTTGTGGTGGTAAAGTAATAATTTGACGTCTTTGCGTAGTACGAGATCCAACATACACACAAAGAAGAAATATAGTGGGATAATATATCATGATTTTTATATGGAAAAAATCCTACAAAGGGAAAAAAATCACACGTCTGACCCATTCGAAGTAATCCTCTATGTAATTACAAATACACAGACTCACTTTTCTCCTTAGTTAGAATAGATAGAATTGCAAAGTTGATATACAACAATATTTCAGCAATAATAGTTGTAACAAACTGCAAAGATTATATGTGATTGCTATAAAGGTTGTAGTCAGTTGATATGAAAGAGATAGCCTGCCATAAATGTTTTAGTTGGTGGATGTAGTGTCAGTTTGTTGTAGAGATTATATTTTAATGTTGTCGTAGTGGTTGGTTATGTAAGTCGTAAATGGTTGTTTCAAGTGTGTTGGTTGGCCACAGAATCCGTGGTAGGGAGTTACAAGTTGTGAGCAAGATAGGACGTTGTTAGTCACATAGGTCATCCTAGTAATTAAGCTAAGATAACATGTATATGCCATAGAGTTCTGAGTCGAGAACTGATTGAGTTGTGGAACAAATAAGTTGTAGTTAGTCACATATGTCATAGTGGTGAGCTGCAAT
>NW_018205486.1:0-637 GCF_001263595.1 Phalaenopsis equestris | reverse complement strand
ATATATATATATATATTGCTAAAAGCGTCACCTCATTTTTTATTTTCAATCTTCAAATATTACCTATTTTACATATAAATTTAAAATATTATATCATCTAACACCCTATTTGTCAAATCTCGATTTATCCATGGAGTCCTCCTCAAGAAAAGAATTAGAAATGAGGAAGATAAGAGTTATGGATAGACCTTCAAAGGATTAATCAATCCTCCCTTTGTACGTCAACCTTGCTCTATTTATAAAGAATTTTCTCAAATAATATAAATATGTGATCATTACACTTAAATCTCTAGTAATGTCAGACTAATCATTTTTTGTCTTCTTATAACGTTGACATTATATTATATCTATGGTGTTGTCCTTCGGTAATATTGTATCTCGCCATCTGTTCTTCATGCTTTCGTCGGGTCACATCCTTGTCAACCTACACAGCTTTTGAGATAATTAATCACCAAAGCCAATTCAAACTCATTGTGCATTATATATCTTTTAATTAAACTGATACCAAACATTATCACGCCCCAACCCGATGCAACTCATTATATCGAGACTTGTTGGCTCATGTAAAGATTGCAACGATTAAATAATAACCTACGACTTATTTGAAATGAAGTTTATTTACTATTATTTATTTTTC
>NW_018205485.1:0-637 GCF_001263595.1 Phalaenopsis equestris | reverse complement strand
TATATATATACTAGAAACATTGTTTTTAATATCCGACTGATGATTTGAACTATTAAATCAGTGCATTTAAGAGTTTAAATTTTTTTCTCTTTATCTCAGCCTTTGTTTTCTCTTTTATTTTATTATTAATGCTGGGCGAATAATAAAAATTTGAGTGCTAGAATGCATATTATATTGATTGAAAAAAAAATTAAAATGTCAAATTCGCTCATCTTACCCAAAAGTGATAATAATAATAATAATATTTGACTTAAGAGTTAATAATAATAATAAATATTTGACAAAAAAAATATATTGAACTAGCTCGGTGGTGGTGGCAGTTTGAAGTTGTTTGGACCACACTTTTGGGGTCAGGGGAAATTATTTTGTCTGATTTCTCAGAAAGTTGTTGTGGAAAAGTTAATTTTTACAATCTTACATGGCTAGGAGCATGTTCGGGGGTGTGGCTTCCTTTGGGGGCCCGGCTAGCCTCTGAGGCAAGACAGAGAATGCTAAGAACGAAGAAGGAGAAGTTTCGTGATCAATGGTTTTGGGAATGCCTCCAGACATGAAAGGGTAAAAACTCATTTTTTGTCGTTTCAAGACATAGCAGAGCAGTCTCGTTCCGGATGTCACTTTTGAGAGAAATATTTGCGTA
>NW_018205484.1:0-637 GCF_001263595.1 Phalaenopsis equestris | reverse complement strand
AAATAGAAAAAAACAATAATAATAATAAAAATAAACCCTGTAGAAGAAAGGTCAATTTAAATAAATTCCCTCTATATATGCCCTATAATATACACCATAATACAAACTAAAAAAAACATCTATGTATAAAAGTATCTAAGAAGTTAGTTTATAAATATGTTTTCAAAACACCTTGAGATCATCTGATGATATAGACTCATCATTAAGAAAAGACTCAGCAAGTTGATCATCAACTTCAGAAACAACTTCTATAAGTTCGCGTCTCTTTTCTGCGACCAATGCCTCAATATCTGAAGGGACATCAGATGTAACAATATTCTCACTGCAAAGAAAACAAAAATGTTAAATCTGAATCTAATGATATTTGAGGTATCAGAATTAAAACAACTCAAGCAGGTAAACATAAATGATCTGTGCTCACGCTATAACATACCCATTGGATCCATGAAAATAATAAGCTTTCATTTCAACAAGATCCACAAGGCCCTGAAACTCCTCTTCCAATCCAATTGGAACTTGAACTGCTGCAGAATGGTGCCGAAGCTTGGATCTTGCCTGAAAAAAATTATATCTGCATCAGGACCTCATGACTCAAATGTCTTCTGAATTACAAATAGAGTGAAATTAAAGCCATGTT
>NW_018205483.1:0-637 GCF_001263595.1 Phalaenopsis equestris | reverse complement strand
TTTCAAATTCTCACTCAAATATCAAAATTCATCGCAAAACAAAACCCCAGCCTTTTTTTTTCATTTTTATCAAATTTCATATTCCATAGTCTAAAAAAACAAACTTGGTGATTAATTTGTAAATATCAATATTTAGAATGATCTATATGCATTTATCCCTTTTTTATATTTCATCCAATAACAGGGCTCGACTCATAATGATAAGATATCGATAGATAACGATCTTATGATCAAAACTTCAAACTAATTAAATATATATTTACAAATTTATGACAACCTAACAAATAGCTTCATCAGACAATTACCTGACACACTTTGATATTGTGAATACTATCTTGTGTATTATGATGTTGTCTTCTTAAAGTTGGAGTCATCTCCGACTAGCGAGGGAAGAATGATCCAAACCAACTTTATGGATCTTCATGATCTTTCCATGTCAATGAGATTGGTCATTAGCTTTAGGACATGTCATCTCCCCACCTACAAAAGAAGATCAATCCAAAAATGCTTTTAGGAGCCTCCATGACATTCCAACATCATGTCATCATCTTTTTCAAGTTGGGTTATCTCCAACTCCCGGAAAAAAAAAGGGGGCATTTACGTACAAAGCACACAATTCTTGTGTATTTACATATCT
>NW_018205482.1:0-637 GCF_001263595.1 Phalaenopsis equestris | reverse complement strand
TTGAAAACATTGTCTGTCGCGTTTGAGTTTTTTACGCTAAACGCAGGTCACGGGTCGACCCCCGCGGTCGACCTACGAGCCGCGTTTCGGGATAAGCTGTTTTAGATTTATCAGCTTATAGCTTATCCTGAAACGCACAAGCTGCCCCAACCAGACCCTAATTTTTAGGAAGTGCTGAATTTTTTTGCCCAGAGATCAGGTTTTGAGTGTAAAAATAAAAATTACATGGTTGAATATGTAAATCTTCCAAAAAAATAATCCTCGTGCGTCAGGGTAAATATTTTATGGAAACTATATAGACTTTAGAACTATCTGCGGTAGACAAAAATGAATGGCAAATATTAATTCAATTGTCGGCAAAATAATACAAAAAATTGCCGGCAACAAACAATAGGAGGTGATGAAAGGCGATGACCAAAAGTTTTTAATTTCCAATTAAATTTTGCAGTTGCCAATTAAGTCTTAACTTTTTTATCAATTGTGCAAATATCAAATCTTTTATCATTATTCAGTCTTTGATTGTACTTATTATGAATTTAAGTCAGTACGAATCTCAAGGCAGATAAAAATTCAGTAGAATGACACTGATGATCGAGCATAGTTGTTGATGACCGTCTTGAACTGGATGTTGGCAAGG
>NW_018205481.1:0-637 GCF_001263595.1 Phalaenopsis equestris | reverse complement strand
TTTTTTTTTTTTGCTTAGTTCAATGAATTTTACTTATTTATGTGTTTGATTCTGCATTCAACACTATGATTTTAGTCTATAATTGGATTAATAAATTGTATTTTATGATATATCATTGGATTTGTTTGTGTTGTGATTGTAGGTGGTGTGGAAACTATAATAATGAAAAGATATCTTTTTAATTTTTTTTGATTCTACAAAATTTTTATGGCTTTTCTATGAAAAAACCCAATGATTTCTAGTTCTTCTATGGTGATAACTAACGGTTATTAACCCTCCATTAATATACTGATAGAAAATTGACAGTTCATTGATGGGCTAATGATAAAGCGGTGGCCCTTTTCTAATGGTCAATAAAATCATGACAAAGCAGAGTGAAATGACCACTTACTTTTATGCTCCTGTTTATCGATAGGTTTGGCCGTCGGAGGCTTTCAAGGGCTTACCGATGCACAACCAATAATCGCCAATTCAATAATATATTTATGTTACTGACGGATACCGATGACTTACCTATAATTTTTATTTTAATATACATCAATGGGTATTACCCATAGAAATACTATCAGAAGGTGATGACCGTTGGTAAAATGATCATTTTTGAAATTACTGGCAAATATTTTAGCTACGCCCCAAG
>NW_018205480.1:0-637 GCF_001263595.1 Phalaenopsis equestris | reverse complement strand
TTTTTGGTTTTGTCATATTTTCGTTCAATACAGCCATTGGCGTCCTGATTTCTCCCTTCTAGGGATATATCCAAAGGCGGGCGGTGCCCCCGCTATAGCTTGTCTGAGGTGGAGATCTTCCATGGTCGAGTGGTGTTCTGGTTGTAACTTGTTCTAGAATGAGTATTTGCCCTCAATTTTCCATCCTCCACAACCCTCCTTTCACTGTCGCCAACGCCTTTCCATGTTGTCGGAACCACCGGACAACACTCTTGTTATTGTCCTACAACTCCAGCCACCAGCCGCCAGCTGCCAGCTGCCAGCCACCACCTCCTCCACCTGCTATCATCCCTTCTAGCCACCTCCCCCCATGCTGCCACTCATTGTGGCCATCCATCTTCATTGTTTAGGCAAACCCCTCACTGACGCAGCCCAAGCACAGCCACCACCTCCCTTTGTTGTCCTGCAATCCCACTCATTCTCCGTCACTACTGCCATCATTCACGCTTACTGTTGTCGTCCTGAACAGATGTTCCAGACTATTTGTTGTTGTTTCAGTCCCTGCTTGCTGTCTTTCGGTCGGCCAATGTCCACCCTTCCCCACCTCAACTTCTCCCTTCGCCTCCTACAGCCATCCACCGCCTCGTCACCATCCTCA
>NW_018205479.1:0-636 GCF_001263595.1 Phalaenopsis equestris | reverse complement strand
CACGGGTGACTTGAGGAAAGTTAGTCCGTGACAGCTTGCTTTCATTTCTTCTTTACACTATAGAGTTTTCAGCTTTGTGTTTTTCATACAAGGCTTGTCGATAACGCTCTTTGAGTTTTTGAACAAGCTTAGAATTTTTGAAACATGAGTCACGAAGATAAGTATTTAGCAGAGCAATCATTATGGTACTTTGGTCAATCTTTAAAAAAATTTCAAACCAATTTCTAATTTTTTTCCTAAATTAATGGAGTTGTTTACTACACAATGTTTTGGGTTCCGGCGAAAAGAACCAAGCAAACCAAAAGGATGAAGGCAAAAAGGAAAACAACAAAAAGCAAAACAGCTTCAAGGTGAATGGAAAAAAAAAGTTTACAAATTGTTGTATTTATTGATTATTACTTATTTTTTTACTATTTTATTCAATTCCCCTTGAGAAAAGATAATAGATCTACATATTCATAATTGGTGCATTGCATTATTACTTATGTTTAAACCATATGTACTCATGTGTTATTATTGGAGCAAATTTATTTGGTTGCATTTGTTTAATATATTGTTTCATACCTCATATTTGAATTATATGTAATAATGATTTATTATTGGAAAACAATGTATCTGATTCGATAAACTTCATTT
>NW_018205478.1:0-636 GCF_001263595.1 Phalaenopsis equestris | reverse complement strand
CTCCTTAAACAAAAAAGAGAGAAAATGAACAAATACACTCTTAGATTTTGTCTATTTTTAGTTTTTTCTTTCTTCTTTGCTTTTCTAAGTGAGGATTGTTTTGCTTTTTCAAGTTAGGATAATCTATACATAATAATTAGAAAATGATAGACATTGAGAAGGTCATTTTGGTAAGGCTAAGAAGGGGCACAAACAATTCTTATATCCATCATGATATGTGCAACAATCATGATGCAAGAATCAAATTAATAGGATATGTCAATCATCCATAGGTACTACGTTACACCTGACTTGTTTATGAAATTTGTCTTCAATAAAAAAAATCCACGACACATCTTTTGTCAACACAAATCTTAATCCCCATATTCATCTAGCTTAGGGAATGTGGTTGGGCATGCTTTTGAGTGGTGGAACTCAATTTATCCACCACTCAAAAGCCAGAGCTAGGTGGATGATGTGGGATTTTCTTTTTTGTGGGGGTGTTAGGTCAGCTTGTATGCATTCTTAGTTTAGGTGTATGAATGATAAGTCCCCAATTTATTTATTTTTTGTTTGTAGTCTCTAATGCTAGTTGATAAGGTTTTCCCAAATTGATTCCAACGGAGAGCTTAAAATTACTCTAAGAGACTTCCTCAA
>NW_018205477.1:0-636 GCF_001263595.1 Phalaenopsis equestris | reverse complement strand
TGAATTACCGACAAGTGTTTTTGCTACGTCAACTTTGTCGTAGCTAATCTGTCGGTAAATATATCTCCTACACGATATTTGTAATAAACTAAATTCCTGTAAAGCACTAAAATATGATGCCTAACTGCCAAAATATATATATGGTACATTTGCTAGTCAGTCATTGTCTCCACCGAATGCTAGCCATCGTATTGTTTAACAAAACATAGCTCCAAACCATGCATCATCTTATATCCCTAAACTCACTTAAATTATAAAAAAGCAAAAAAGTCACATATAAAAACTCACAATAGCTCCATCACATATACTATAATATGACAAAATTTGCTAGATAGAACCCACTCTTAAAGAGGAGAACCCTCTTCATCTTCTTCTCTACTATGTAAGCATTTTAGTGAATTTCATGTTCTAGCATATATAGAGGTTAATGCAAACTCATTTATCTTCTAATAGATGCCACTCAAATTGCTTTCCTTACTTTTGTTGAGTGAAGAGGTGGTATCCACTCAAAACCTTTATTAAGTTGCTTCAATTCTAATAATTATTTAGTAAAATGCTGCAATGTCATTTGATAGAGGTGAGGATAAATAGAACAACTAACACAAGATTGATAAGAAAATAAAAATAAAATTTAGA
>NW_018205476.1:0-636 GCF_001263595.1 Phalaenopsis equestris | reverse complement strand
CCCTTATAGAAAACATGGTCCCCATAATTAAATCTTATAATACAATTATGAAAAAATACTGGTTCCATAGACCAATAAAGATTTCCTCATTTGGATGATTAGGCTCATTCTAAGGTAATATTTTATCCTTAAAGGTAATATATAATTTCTTGAATGTCATATCGAATCATTCAAATAAAAGTCTTCCAAGGTATATGGTGGCCAAGTAAAAAAACCCTTGCCATTGGTTTGCTAATTGGAAGGTCAAATTGGTTGCCGGGACTTTTTCTGACTCAAGTCTTCTGAAGATGGACAAGATCAACAAGTTGATACTAGCTCCTAAGTCACAAAGGACTCTTTCTACAAATTTTTCTCTTATGGCACAAGGAAAGGTAAAACTCCCACGGTCTTTTGGGGCAATTTATTTTGCAAAATGGCACTACATTCCTCAATCAATGGCACAGTTTAGAAATTTACTAATCTTCTTTTCTGAGTCAAGACATCCTTCATGAAATTGGCATAGTTAGGCATCTCTTCTAGTGCTTCAGCAAAGGTTATGCTTATGGTTAGTTACTTTGACACTTCTAAGAAACTAGAGAATTACTATCCTCTTTTTGCCTTTTTAACCTCTAGTGAAAAAGTGGTGGAAAATTTTTT
>NW_018205475.1:0-636 GCF_001263595.1 Phalaenopsis equestris | reverse complement strand
TTTGGGCTTGTAAGCCTTGGATTTATGCATGGATGTTTAATTGTATAGTATATCTATTGAGTTCCATACGTGCTATTTCTTTTTGGGCAGTTGCTCCTTCGTAGTCTTTCACACTTATTGTCCGTGGCATATCTACGCTGACTGCGCCACATTTTAGAATGTTGGATCCTAATTTATCTTTCGTAAATACGTCTCGAGAGTTAGGGTAGGACGAAGGAGGGAAGATAGCATAATAAGTTTAGAATTTCTTGTAGAGAGAGACGGAAAAACATGTCTCTTTATTTATATTTTTGCCTCCTATTTATATGAGAATATTTTGTACAATTACGGAAAGGATAAAATGGTTATGGAAGATGCACTTAATAAAATGGACACTCTTAGTAATTGTATGAATTTCATACCATATCTTTATTTACAATTTGAATTTTAACATGACGGTAATTGGTTGGCCGAAATGCTTGAATTCAACCGACTGAGGTCACTGGCTGAGTGACAGCTGTGCTCTCTGAAATACGTGTTGGTTGACTGAGGAGCCCGGTCAAATGTCGATCTCGTCCGCCGTAGTAACGACTGGTCGATCGATTAGTTGCGATCAAGGATTCTTGTCTACTCCTCGGTCGGTCGGCTTTGTCACTC
>NW_018205474.1:0-636 GCF_001263595.1 Phalaenopsis equestris | reverse complement strand
AGAGGGTGAATTTAGAGTGAAGATTAATTTATTGGATTTAGATGGTTTTATGAATCCTGATAAATTCATTGAGCGGCTCAAGGCAACCAAATAGTTCTTTGAGCATAAGGATATTTCACCTACAAAATGGTCATTAAGGAGAAGAAAGGTGTTTCCATGTGATGGGAGAGTTTGAAGCGCAAATATCAGCATGAGGAAAAAAATAAAATCATGACTTAGTCCAAAAATAAAGAAAGAAATGCAGCGTGAGTACCTCCCAGTGCATTACAAAAAGTAGTTGTTCCTAAAATTTCATCAATTATAGCAAAATGACCTATCAATAAAAGAATATCCCACCGAGTCTGAAAACCTTATCTTGAAGTGAGAGTTGGTGGAGCAAGAGAAAACACCATACCCTAGTATCTTAGAGAATTGAGGTCATTCATCAGTAATGAGGTACAATTAAAGTCCTATTAGACTTTACAGGGTATTCAAACCTAGCCTTAAATGCAAAATAACAACACAGTAATATCAGGTTTACTCCGCCCTTCAAATAGAGTTCAATCGTACGATTAGACAGCAAGGGCAGCAACGGCAAACATACCAAATTGCTAAGACTTGCCCCTCGTGATGATAAGTCGGCACAAGAAAAAAAAA
>NW_018205473.1:0-636 GCF_001263595.1 Phalaenopsis equestris | reverse complement strand
TCAGCATGCTATCGTGTACATTCATCACTTGCAGCGCCTTCACTCTTAACCCAACCTCAAACCTCTTCTTCCATCTCTCGTTCCCCACACGTGGACCCGAGAAAGAGAAAAAGCACATGGGCACCGCAACCTCGTAGGTAAAAATATTACGTGATGATGAGTCACGTGCAGCTTAGGTACAAATAGGTGTTATTGGGAGATATTGAGATGAATACCACCTCAATACTATCAATTCACACATGCAAATACTACACATAATATTCTCTCCCAACACTGACCCGCCACTGTCACGAGCGCTTCTTGTGTATGGACACCGCATGCAAATTTACGTGTGGTGTCCAATCTAGACCACCGAAATACTTTTTTTTTTATTTTTTTATTGTTAGAGTGGGACCCACCCTAAATTTTTGACAGTCGAGATCGAACAACGGCGTCCGCACCTAATCATTTTTCCACTATCACATCGTATGAGCTCAACATTGCCAGCGCGCTCCCAAGGCTCTGCCCAGTCATCATCACGCTCACTCGCTCTCCGACGGCTGTTTATAGTTCCACCTGATTTCACCCTTCGGCGAGCACCCGCTCTGGCGCGGAGAACTTGCAGCACTGACACGCAGGCTCTTTGCTCTTGGACTT
>NW_018205472.1:0-636 GCF_001263595.1 Phalaenopsis equestris | reverse complement strand
TACCCCAAACGGCCCCTTAAAAGGCTTTCAAAAACATTATAATTAGATTATTCATTCTTTGGGATTTCATATAATTTTTTTTATTTCCTTTTTGAGAATAATTGTTTAGATATGAAGTTTAAGGACGGGGAATTTACTCACATATCACAAAATTATTATGTATTTACATACCTAATCACTTAAGTTTGGTATTTATTTCTAATAAACTCAAATTTATAATCTCACATTAAAAATACTACTAAAATTTATTTTTCTAAAATGAAATATAGCTTTTTATGTAGAGATTTTGATGTGATTGAGACAACAAAGTATTACATAAGTAAATATAAAAAATCTTTAGCAAGCTAGTTGATACATACTAGAAATTTTGCGTCGGTAGAGGAGCGGATTATCGTCTTAATATGGTACTGCGGTTAACCATGGTGATGACTGTCGCCGGTGGCGACGGCGTTCGGTTTTGGTAAACGCTAATCTCTGGTGGTCGACGAAGATCGGTGGTGGTAGTGGCAGTCGGCAATGGTCGACGACGATACGAGTAATGCTGGACTTCAACCCCTCTCAAAGCTTCAAGCTTTTCCTCAAACCTAAAGCTCTCCTCCATCCTCATGAGAGGGGTGATACTCTATTTATAACGTT
>NW_018205471.1:0-636 GCF_001263595.1 Phalaenopsis equestris | reverse complement strand
CACGAGTTGTTGACGAACAACGAGCCATTTTGACAACCCTATATATGATAGTATTTTTTTTTATCTTAAATGAATGATTTGGGTACTATGTATGTAAAATGTAAAATTTTGGTGTTAGCTATGTAATACATTGGATATTTTATTTGTAAATACTTCGCAATAAAAAATAGGGATATTTTTTATTTGAAAGTATCTTTCGAAAATATTTTTTTTAAGCAAACCAACAACTATTTTATTTATAAATTTATTTCAAATATCTTTTTTATTTATTGAAGAGTGAAGCTTTACTGTTATTTCTCTTTTATATTATGGTCCTACCTCGCCAAGGGGCGTCAATCCGCTGCTTCATTTGCTGATTATTTAACAAACTCTTATCCTTAATTAAGCTGACATTTAAATCTATTATTTTAAAAAGTCAAACGAAATAAACAAATAAACAAGCACTAATTAATATTAAATAATATGAAATCAAGATATCTAAAGCAACTAAATCAAATTCCTTATGCATGGTGTCGTTGAGGGGAAAAATTTGCGTACGTAATAGAGGTTATATTCACGTTATATCACCTATAACCTCGATGTAACTTTCCTGCAACCTATCTGAACTTAAAAATAAGTTTCGTGTTTTTGTTTTCA
>NW_018205470.1:0-636 GCF_001263595.1 Phalaenopsis equestris | reverse complement strand
AAAGCTTATCACTCATCTTGATCAGTTCAAATTATACCTACACTATCTTTTGTTATGGCTTTCAAAAGTTGTATAGGGAGCCCATTGTCCTCAGGCTGTCACATTACACTTGCGAAGGGACTATGTAGCACCTTGGCATTGCACGATTGGCATACAACATTGTGCCACTGTCATGTATATTCATGGCATCATTCATAATATTAATTAACAATTAAATCTTATGAAACATAATACTTACATATATGTCTAGGTTGAGGTGCCATCACCTCGATAGTAGGACTTGTGTAAACCTAAGAATTGACAAGTGATTGTAATATATTAATAAGCACTCTAATTTAGTGTAACTTATTGAATAACATAAATTATTATAATACAATTAGATCTCGTGTACTTAATCTTAAAAACAAATAATCTTGGATGCATCATCCAACATATTTAGACCATATGTGAGATCAACTAATCTTTTTGTAAAATATTTATTCTCTTTCTTACAAAAAAATTATTTTATATGCACATTATTTCAAAATATATTTTGAAAAAGTTCAATGATCAAAATGACAAATTTTAGATTAATTGCATCCTTATGATAAAGACATATTTGGAGACCCCATTAAAATCATATGGTTTTTTTAAAAA
>NW_018205469.1:0-636 GCF_001263595.1 Phalaenopsis equestris | reverse complement strand
AATAGAACTTATGTACCTCACAGCACAGTATTACAGTACATGACGCTAAAGATAAGATATTCAAATAAATCTAACAGAATATATAAAAATTTCAATTTTATGAAAAAAGGACTATTATTATACTTCTACTGGCAAAAAAGTCACTTACCTGTATGAAGCTTGAGCAGAAACTTGCCACTTGTTAACCGAAATGACTGATTTCCTATGGTGAATTGTACCAAAGGAAAAGCTCAGAGAGTTTGGGAGAGACAAGTGTGATGGCTTCAAGTGATAACCTTAAAAACAAAAGGGAAGGTGTAAGGAACAAAATCAAACAAACAATCAAGGAAATAGAAACAGCAAATTCCTCAAGTTAGCTGGAAGATTTAAATTGATAATTGAACGATAGGAAAACACAAGTTCTAACTTATATTCCATGCAAAGAGTTGGTGATACACAAACCATAAGACTATAATTTATAAAGAAATGAAAACAACAATTCAATCCATTGTTAACACGTCTACTAGAGACAAAACAAAATGAGCCTGATACTTACTAAAGTTACACATGGCGTGACAAGGTATTGTCCACGTATATAAGTGCATATCAAAATCTATATAATACTGTTCACATGGTGCAACGAAATTAAAAAAAAAA
>NW_018205468.1:0-636 GCF_001263595.1 Phalaenopsis equestris | reverse complement strand
GTTAGCTCACCCTAAGCTTAATATAGCAACCTAGGAACATGTAAAGAAAATCTACTTCAATCCAGTGCAACAGAGAATTGTCTACCTGCCCTAGCAAGTGTCTAGTAAGCAAACAAAGCAGTCAAATCATAAATCATATCTACTCATATTGCATCTGCAAAGTTAGTGCCTTATGATAACTAAAGGTGGATGAATTGTGAAGTGAGAAGGTTGATTAAGTTTTATTTTAAGATGGCTTCGGTAAACATGCCCATGACCTTCCGTCGTCTTGAGGTTGTTGGTTTTGGATCGACTTAGTCAGGAGAGGTAGTAAACATATTATTACTAGAAGTAAGATTGTAAATTTAGCTCAAAGATTGTTAACCTCTCAAAAATTAATTCAATTTTGTCTTAGATCGAGATAGGATCAAAATAAACGAGTTAAGCTATGAGCTAAAATTTTAGATCTAATTTTTTTTTAGTTGAACCCCAACTCAACTTGAAATCTGATCATTAATAGCCCTAGTGATGTTATGGCTATGAATTTAGTGAATTTAGCTAAAAAATGTTTAATTTCTCGAAAATTGATTAAAATTTTAGCTCAAAATGAAATAAATGATCTAGGCTATGAGCCAAAATTTTGGATCATTTTTTTTT
>NW_018205467.1:0-636 GCF_001263595.1 Phalaenopsis equestris | reverse complement strand
GAAGATTAAAGTTCTAAACCATGAAAAACAAAACATTAACAATAATTGAGTAGGATACACCAAATATGTGCCGTGAGCAAAGGCACCGGCGAGCACCCCAAAGAACAGTCTATCCCTTAACACCGGCCTACGCCTCAGGCCAATTCTAACTGTTAATTTCAAACAATGAAAAACAGGACACGGTAAGATGAGCATGCATAGAATTTAGGCACCGCAAATGAAATGCAAACAAATAATATCCCGTCAAAACAAGAATTTAGACCAGATAACGTACTAAGTGGAAGAATAGGGGCATAGATAAGAGGCAGTAATAAGATAAATGGAGGCCCTCTATTTCGTCTCTCCTCTATGGTCTTTCTGAAAAGAAATCAAAAAATAAATCTAAGCAATTTAAACAATCATCATAATGTGAAGCAGTTGAATTCTTTGAAGATAATAGATAGCAAAACTGGGAGCAGACAAAAGGAACAAAAGAAAAGAAAAAATAATTACCTATCCGAGAAATCAGAAGTTGCCATAGAAACCTTGAGGCAAATAACTAGAGAAGATGTGGGTTAGCTTACTTCCTGTTTTCCTTCGGGTCAATTTCTGTAATTTTGAAGTTTACAAGGATTATTTAGTATATTCTCTTTCAAA
>NW_018205466.1:0-636 GCF_001263595.1 Phalaenopsis equestris | reverse complement strand
GTTCAGACTTCAAGATCATGGGAGAAAATATAAAAATGGTGAAGATGAATTTTGAAGGGGCTTTTCATATGTTCTCTTTTTTTCTTACAGGCGAAGAAAATTCTAAAGGAGAAGGCCACACATATAACGAGGGGTTAAATGTTTTAAAGCAAGATCAATGAGAGTTTGTGAGATTGAGAGATTGGGAGTGTGTTTGTAATTCATTTGCATTTGTTGGAATTAAAGGAAATAAGTATTATGATGTTTTTGTCTGTTCTTCTTTAATAGGCCATTTTGAGACTCTTGTATATGATTTTTACTTTTAATTTAATGTTCATGTTGATCAAATTTGGCAGACTTAGTGACTAGACTTTTTCTGTTCTCATTTGTTGTGAAAGTGTAGGGATAAGGGCTAAGCAAGTTGGTGTGAATTTTATGTGAATTTTCTAAATGGTTTTGGAATAACTTATGAACTAATAGACTCGTAAGTTGGCTAGTTAATTTGCTAAAATTAATCGTGATTATAAAATTTCAGGAGGAATATATAAGTAACTATTAAGTTATCAACATGAACTCATTGGAATAGAAATTTCTCTTTTGAATTTGTGCAAATTGATTAAGGAGTAAGGTTGTCTTGGATTTTTCATTTGATTTAGA
>NW_018205465.1:0-636 GCF_001263595.1 Phalaenopsis equestris | reverse complement strand
ATGAAAAGAGATCAAACATTAGAACTCACCTCAAACCCAAAGTGTTTCATACAATCACTACAATGTCTGCTTTCATCTCTCAAAAAAATACTAATAGTTGGATGTAGCCAATAAACATTACTGAATCATGCATAAATAGAGAAATACCCCGCAAATACGTCACTGTCATATAGGTCGAGCAATAACACCATAAACGGTGATATCAGCTTCATCCTCTATCAAATCCATTTGTTGCGAAGACCATTTAGCATAATCTTCGTCAATCTTCGTTAGTTCTGAAATCCTTGTTCAACCAATAGAACCCTAGTGGCTATTAGACATACGATTGGATCCTCTAACAAACTCAAAAGTGCATATAAGTCCATCAATCCAAATGTCAAATACAACACCCTCTTTGCCTTGATGAAATATTTGAAGCTCTTGCCCGTTAGACTCCATGTTGTTATTTTTACTTGATGAAAATCACAGAATTATATTTAAAGCTAAGTGTGCAAGGTTCTGAATTATTTTGGAGGAATTAGTCTGAGGTTCTACAATTGACAATATGTCAAAGAGCTCTTTCTAATTTAAAATAGCAGTTACAAATCCACGTAAAGAGGAATAGCAAAACAAATACATGTTGAGAATCAATAAAAA
>NW_018205464.1:0-636 GCF_001263595.1 Phalaenopsis equestris | reverse complement strand
AGAGATGGGGCAATTTCAACTATGAGTTATAATTAAGTCTATATATATATTTACAATTTTCTAACTCCAGTATTCCATTTTCTCGGATTGTGTTAAGCACACATCCATTGCTGTGTCAAGGTGTGCCATGGTCGTGTTCGGGTCTCTAAAAAATTCAAACATATATTTTGTAGTGTCAGAGAAGTGTTGAAACATGCCGGACAAGTGTCAGTGTCTGAGACATGTCCGACACGGGTATAACAAATTTTTATAAGTGTCGGTGCTATATAGCCTAATACAAACTTTTACCCTCCAAATCATGATAATCATTAGCCATCTACATATTAAAAAACCATTTAGTAACTATAGATTGAATATAATTAGCTAAAATCGCTCATTAATCAATCAACTCGTAAAAAAAAAACAGGAAGATTTACATATCTACTACCCAATTCCTATGTATTTACATATAATAACACATAAACTTTACATTTTACATAGATGCCACCTCACCTCTGCATGATAAGTTGCATTTCACTTTTTTTAAAAGTTAAAATGGTGATATTTTGGATGTAATATGAAAGGTTTTGGTGGTATAAATGCAAAAAGTAGAGTTTAGGTATTAGATATGTAAATGCATAGAAATTGGGTGGTATG
>NW_018205463.1:0-636 GCF_001263595.1 Phalaenopsis equestris | reverse complement strand
TATTCTCTATCAGTTTTTCTTTTAATTGTGTGTATTAGATCTTCATACAACACAAAAACATTAATATACTACTCTATCGCCACGAATTTACCCACATGCAACAATGGTATTCAACAACCTGATTTTAACCATTGATCAATTCCAAATTTAAAGATAAAGGGGATTCCATAGAGCTCTTTAAACAGTATTTTAGATTTTTCTTGATTTTAATACTTTTTCAATTTTTAAATAGATCATTGTTAATTAAAATATTTTGAAAATGTTGACAATTATAAAATTTTATAAGAATTATTTAATTATATGTTTTCCAGAGTCTAAATATAAAACAGGAATTTTCTTGATGTTCTTTTCAGTTTTAAGTTTCTAGATTTATTATGAATTAATTGGAATTTCATTGGATTCTTCGACTTTAGCTTCCGTAATGTAGCACATCTTTGAATTCCAATAATTTAGGAGACTTTAAGAGGCTTACACATGGTAAGATATGACTTGAGCAACTTAGGAGTGTTTGGGTTAGCCTATATATACGAAAAATATTTACGTACATCATACACACACAAAATTGCGTGCGTATGAAAGTTATTTGGAGGGTCTTGCAGGGTTATGTCATTGTTATTGGGGTTAATACCCTCAATA
>NW_018205462.1:0-636 GCF_001263595.1 Phalaenopsis equestris | reverse complement strand
TCCTAAATATTTTCACACTTAAATTGAGATATCATTATGTTCTGATGATTTGTCACCCTTGGTTTTCCTTAAAGTCTTCTCAACTTCTTTTTTACTAATGTGGTGAAAATAAAATATTTTATTTTTATTAATGATATTGAGATCACTAAGGTCAGTTGTATTTTCATAAACTAAATTGAAAAGTTTATCAAAATAGCTCACTCACCCACATTGCATAACTTTCTCTAAGAAAAGTACTTTTAAATCTTTATTTTTCTTTTCTCTTTGTTTGACCAGTTTATATATGTATATATATTTTCACCATTTTTAATATCCAATCTATTGTAAGGATAACTAAAGACAAAATTTTTAGTGTCACAAATTTTTTTTCTTCGACTCCTTACGTGCCTCCATATATTTTTTTCTAGTTCTCTATGCTTTTATATTTAACTAATTTTTATAGCAACTTATATTTTATCTTTTCCTACATATTGTTATTTCACCTCCAACTATATTTATTTATAAAAAAAAATTCTTTTGACTTTCCAAATATAACTTTTGCCTCTTATTTAATATTACTTATTACTTTATCTCACATAGAATTCGTTTCTTCATTAATATCCAAAATTTTAAACTCTTGAAGTTTACTCATAAAAG
>NW_018205461.1:0-636 GCF_001263595.1 Phalaenopsis equestris | reverse complement strand
AAACATACTACCCAATTCTTATGTATTTACATATCAAGATATAATTATTTTTTACATTTATACCACCCAAAATTAAATGATATGAATGTAAACTTCGCTCTCTTTTTTTTAAGAAAATGAATGATAGAATAAAAAATCATTACATTGTGATTATTTAAGTTATAATTTTCCTCTCCTTAAAATTTTTTAAAATCTTTATAGAAATGTGTATTAATTTAAGAGAATAGTTGATAATATATTATTGTTATTATGTATGCATCATCATAATTAAATATATATAACTTGAAGCCTTAATTGCAAGTCTTAAATATATATATCATTTAGGAGTTATTTGATTTGTCGAAAAATATTATATTATATTTAAAATATTTTGGAGTTGTTTAGTTCGCTGTAAAATAAATGCACGACTTCATAATTTTTCGTTTGATTTGAAGTAAAATGAAAACAATGTATTTCAAAATATTTGAGGTCTTGTATAGTGGTTGTGGGCGATCAAGTTCGCACAACATTCAGAACGTTGATATCTACAAAATTAAACTCCTAATTTTTTGAATTAATGAGCTAATGCATTTACATACGACACAATCACAAATTATTCAGAATTTGATAAAAATGAAAAATATGGGTTGAAATTTT
>NW_018205460.1:0-636 GCF_001263595.1 Phalaenopsis equestris | reverse complement strand
GGGGTAATTTCTTACCAAGTGTTGGTGAACAATATTATCAGTCCTATCCTCTTTCCTGGAGGGTCCTTGGGTAGGAGATACTATTCTCAAATTCCCACTTCATATCCCTCGTTTAGCACACGTAAGCAATATCGTCATTGCCTTAACCATCTAAACCTCAGACTTACACCAGTCCGATGATCCATAAGTGGGCAAACCAAATGTCCCCAATTGCTCAAAAGGGTTATCCAAAGCCCATATCTCTAAGCTTGGGTTGTTAATACAGGATAAGCAGTGTCAGGATATTTTCTATTGATTTATGAATTATCGGGTCTCGGGCCAAAACTTGGTGGGACCTTAGGAATTTCATGTTATTTAATTATATTTTGGAGGTGATCTTTTTAAAAAATTGTAGCAAACTCAGAGGTCTTCCAAAGTTTCCCGAAATCTTTTAAGAATGTCTTGAAGGAATTCAAAAAAAAACTTAGAATCTCCTAGACTACTTTAACTTCATCCTGGTCTTACGAGACTATTAATTAGATCATCTAAGTTGAATTAAATTCTTTAAGTTGTGCTCAGTTAATCTCTTAATTAACCCATGAGTAGGTAAAGGGGTTACTTATCTTATTATGTTTGAGGTTTTGGATGGGTGGTCAC
>NW_018205459.1:0-635 GCF_001263595.1 Phalaenopsis equestris | reverse complement strand
ATCATCAGCATAAGCCAGATGACTAACCATGAGCTAAGATTTATAGGAAAATTGGGTGCAAGGATGGATCATCTACATATGATTCATAAGACATGAGAGATAATCAAAAGAAATAATGAAATTAATGGGAGAAAGAGCATCACCTTGTTTGATACCCCTTAAGAAGGGGAAAAAACCATAAGATTTCCCATTGACAAGGAAACTGTAATAATTGTGCTCCAGCCATCTCTTGATAATGGAGAAAAAATTATTAGTGAAATCTCGAGCCCTCATAATGCCAAAAATAAAGTCCCAGCTGATAGTATCAAAAGCTTTTTTTATGTTGAGCTTAAACTCCACATTCCCACCTCTGCACTTCTTATCTAAATCTTAAATGATTTCTTGGGCAAGAAGTATATTGTCAAAGATTTCCCTACCTCGAATGAAAGAAGATTGTTGCGGAGAATTGATAGTTGGTAAGTGAGGTTGTAAGAGGGTCACAATCATTTTACTAATAACTTTGGATAAAACGGAAGTAAGGGAAATAGGGAAGAAATTATCCAGGTAGATTTTATCATTACATTTAGGGATTAGCACAATAAGGGAGGAAGTGAAATATATACCTGGGTTGTCGCCCAAAAAGAAACTTTGAATGA
>NW_018205458.1:0-635 GCF_001263595.1 Phalaenopsis equestris | reverse complement strand
AAATGAGTGAAATTTACCTTTTATGAGAGATTTTCACTCATTAGAACCTCTTGGATTGAGAGAAATTGAAAGAAAATGAGGAGCCTTAATTTTTTCCTCTCGGTCATTGAAGAAGAAAAGGGGGAGAAAATACGCTGAATAGGGTGAACTAGGATGATTTTCGCCTTAATAGTAAAAAAAAACCAGGGTGGCGCCTATGCATCATGCTGCATGTTTATTGTGTCACTTAGACACCTAAGTGGGCAGCACCTAGGCGCCCAGATTGAAATTGGCCATGATCACTTGATTTGCAATATTCTTCCCTTCTAAGTGCTTAATCTCACAAAATATGTGTACCAATAGTACTCTATAACTAAAGATAAATATGGAAACTCTTCCTCCATTTCATCACATCTCTCTTCTCTTCTTCTTAATCTCCAATGAAATCCTACTTTATTGACTATCAGGTGCTTTTGTGTATTTGGTAAGGAAAATATACTGGTAACTCAATAAGATTATTATTTCCAATCCAATGATTTCACCCATTTATCTCCAATTGATCGACTAGATGGCTAGTGAATTAATCAATTTGGCTTATATTTTGTCAATTCTTATGTGTTACCCTTAGAATTAAAATGTACACAACCTATGCAATA
>NW_018205457.1:0-635 GCF_001263595.1 Phalaenopsis equestris | reverse complement strand
CCACCGCACCTAGCCAAGGCCGGTGGGAAAACACAGATTTCAACAACAGCTTTTTCAAAAAACACTCAAAATGCGATTTACCCAAATAAACAAAATTGTCGTGCCGCCACCACAAACGGACCCTTAAAGTAACTATTAAAGAAGAAAGAGATAGGAATGAAGGTCATGTCAATAACTCCCATCACTTATCATCAAGCTACTCAAAATTAAGCTAAGAAAATTTCATTTTGAAGTATGATCTAGACCAAAATCATCTCATTAGCATAAAAATCTCTTGGGATATAACTTTATTCACTTTTTATATTTTTAATTAAATTTTATAAACATGATTAACTTTGGGTTAGCCCTAAACTTTCATGTATATTATACATTCAGTCTCTCTCTCGATTATGAAAATGAAATGCTAAACATAGTTTTATTGGATTAGGGAGATTAATTATTGTTTAATAATCCTTTGAATAAGTTTGACATTAAGAAGGATGATAATTAGCTGAATGTTGCCAAATAATTAGCAAAAGTTTAAACAATTTAATTAAGAAATATTTTCATTTTAATAAATAATAATGTTTAGGACTAGTAAGAAAATAATTAAGGCTTGTGGTGGACATTGTTAAATGGGCCAAGTAATGCTAATT
>NW_018205456.1:0-635 GCF_001263595.1 Phalaenopsis equestris | reverse complement strand
CACATGCTCCTTACTGCAAAACATTGTGTGGAGCAACAACTAACACTGCAGAGTCACGAATTAACCAACGAAGCATTACCTCATCAAGAACATTGTGTCGATCCTAAAGACGGTGTAATAATGCTCCAACAATTTGTAGGGTCTCATTTCAGGTACTTGGGGAAGAGGAAACAAAGTGTGGGAAAATGCCAATGAGGTGAATTCGCTCTATAAAGCGTCACAATCAAGTTACCTGTAGTGTCGAACGACTTCTGGTGCAAAGGTCAAGCAACAATGTGATTGGTGCCCTTGCTGATCAACAGAAGACGAGAGAAAAGACGCTCTCGTGGCAGCTTAAGCTTCGAGCAAGCATTCAGTGTGAAGGAAGAAGATGAGTCAAGTGCATGGGAAGAAGGAATCCGACCATCAAAGAAGAGAAGAGTTCTCGTTCGATTTCTACAGAAAAATGTATAGGAGGCTCTATCGAGACGAAGAAAAGAGGAGAAGAGAGGACGACGTGCAGAAGGAAGAATAAGCTTATATTGTGTGGATTAGGACTAGACCGAAGAGGTAAACTTTAATAATTTTTATTTAATTGATTTAATAATAAAATTGTTATGTAAATTGTTATATATATATATATATATATATATATA
>NW_018205455.1:0-635 GCF_001263595.1 Phalaenopsis equestris | reverse complement strand
GTTCTTTTAATTTTCGATATTCAATCTCTGAATAACCAAGTAGAAGAAGAAAGTAAAGAGATCCATTCTAAGACTATCTAAAATAAAATGAACTAAACATAATATTTCAAATCAGGAAGATTGATTTATTACCTCAAATTTAAAAAATGTGATAAATTCAATATCAAAGCCCACATAAAATTAAGGAAATATCTTTTCCACTCTCAAATTTTCCTTCTATTCTATTTATTTTAAAACGTTCAGTGTGGCCACATGACTTCAACATAGAAAATGTCGATTTTACAGTTATAATTTCAAAAGTTCTAACAACTAAATTAAATGCAACTTTCACCCAAACATGCATCACACGTAGCATGGTAGGATGTGATATTGATAACATCTAACATTCCTGGAATTGCGTGAAATTCCTTAAAACAGTAAAATCAGCCTGAGTCCGGTGGCAATAGGCTCCATGGTTCGCTGCTCATAGGATGAAATATTTAATGAAAGTGATGACGAGTTACAAGTGTCATTGAGTGCACATGAACGTAGGAGAATTTCTTTGGAATGAACGTGGCAGAATTAGTATTATTCAATGGAATTGTACCTTAAAAGTTGGAGCTTTCAATTCCCCCTAGCCCTTGTAGACCCCACCC
>NW_018205454.1:0-635 GCF_001263595.1 Phalaenopsis equestris | reverse complement strand
GATAAACTCGCAAGTTAGAAACCATGATCCAAATATGAAGGTCACGCTCATCATGCCACTACTAAAGAGACTCTGAAGCCTTCTAACAACTCAGATACGGTCCCCTTTTACCACGAAGAAATTAGAGCACATATACAAATTATTTCAATGTTCAAATTTGTCTTTGACTCCGTCTTGTTCTTTAGTATAGAAGGGGAACTCGCTAGACACTCCATTGTTAAGTGTTATTCTTAATTTTATTCATTTTTTAAGAATTGATTCCAGGAGAACTGATCATATGATTGAATGATCTAAATCATTGTCATCCTATATATCTTGTGCAGACAATAAAAAATCAAAATTATAGATGGTTCTCTCTTGGTAATTATTGGGATAGAAATTGTCAAACTCACTCTAGTGTTAACACTTTATGATGTGCTCCATATTATCAAATTGTCTAGTAACTTATTGTCAATTAGTAAAATTAACTCTAACCGTCATTATTAAATTAATTTCTACTCATTGTAAGTTTTAGGAATTGACCACCGGAAAAATATTAACAAAACTAAGGAAAAATATAGACTATTTTGAAAACAAACTTAACTCGAGTAGACAATAACAAATTATTTGTTTAAATTTTGTTTATGTATTCAAAG
>NW_018205453.1:0-635 GCF_001263595.1 Phalaenopsis equestris | reverse complement strand
ATTTACATCCATACCACTCAAATCTTATGTATTTAAACATGGAACACCTAAACTTCAATTTTTGCATAATGCCTGCACCTATAGAAGAAAGGAAGCATTCTACTTTTTAAAAATAAAAAAAAAATGGTATATTTTTATAAAATATAGAAGATTTGGGTGGCATTAATATAAAAAGTAGACTTTACTTATAAGATATGTAAATACATAGGAATTGGTTAGTTATAAGATACGTAAATACGAAGGAATTAGGGGCGCATGAAATAGGATGAAGTTGAAAAAATATAATTTAGGAACATTACATACATACCATTCTATCCCTATCTATTTACATGTCCAACACCTACGCTTCAATTTGGCATGATACCACCCTATCTATTCATACGAAGATGTATTTCATTTTTTTTTAATTGAAATGTTGATATTTTTTATGTGATATAAAAAATTAAAATATAGGTGTTAGATTTTTGAAATACAAAGCATTGGGTGATATATATCCATACAAATTTCGAAAAATTTCTCCTGCCGGTCCACACGGCCCATCGGAGATGCAGCCCATTCACAAAGGAAAATTCATCCAGAAACCATCGCAAAATCGCTAGCTGCAATTATATCTATCTATCTATCAATATATATAT
>NW_018205452.1:0-635 GCF_001263595.1 Phalaenopsis equestris | reverse complement strand
AATCGAAAAATAGAATGAAGTACAACTATTGCCAGTTGCATGGCTGAAGTAATTCATCTCAAAGAAGAAATCATTTTCGGAAACTAACCAAAGATGAATTAGAAAAAAAAATAAAAACTCATAGCTATTGAGGTAAAAAATTGGATTGATTACTTTAATATTCCTTCCATAGATTCTTAAGAAGAATATCTATATTGAAAATATACTCCTAAAGTGAACGACTGCATCCTTTTCAAAAGAAAAATATTACACAAATAGTATATTTCTATTCAATTAATAATTTATAAATACGGCAATATATCACATTTTATTGTACTAGTTGCTAGTGGTGCTGCCATGAATCTTGTTCAAGTAGGAATAATACCTTCTTAACTTAAAAAAATAACACAAAAATCAATCTCTGGTAGGGATAATTGCACATAAATTCAATATAAATTAATATTTACAACATTTTACAAAAATGATATTTGTTTATTAATCAATGTTACCAAAGTGCAAAGTGCAATACGATGCGCAAGGTTTTTTTTTTTTTACTTCAAAGCGCAAAACACATAACGAAGCAATATTTTTATTAGTCAAAACGCTAATATTTTATGTAAAATTATTAATGTATAAATATATTCATAAAATATAAA
>NW_018205451.1:0-635 GCF_001263595.1 Phalaenopsis equestris | reverse complement strand
TTTTTTTTTAATTTTGATAAAAATACATAGACATATTAATATTATGGTATTTTCACATACATAGCATTTTAAACAATTTTATTTAACTATCTCACACACCAAAATTTTAATTTACGAGTAAATCACGTTCATTCACGTCGGTCACATAGGGTCCGTTTGGAGCGGTGGTGTGGCATCGGACCACAGTTTTATTTGTTTGAATAAACTGTGTTTTGATAGTTTTTTTAAAAAGCTGTCGTTGAAATCTGTGTTTTCTCACCACTCCCGACATATGAGAAATATGTCCGCACGAATCTCAACACTGAGGAATGACTCAAAAAGTATAGATTTGACCGATTATACGTAATTCGTAGACGACTGTCTAATTTGGACATTGGCAGATGAAGCATCTTAATCAAGCAATTGGTAGAGGGTGTTAGAGGATCTCTCAAAAGGTGGTCGACAAGGAGTATCCTCTCGAATTAGATGTCGATGGAGGGGACTAATGTGTACTTTTATAATATTGGGACATATGACTACAAATAGATGGTCATGTCATGAATAACGAGGGACACTCTCTTTTATTATTTCTTACTGTACTCTCTTCTTCTCTCTCTCCCTTATAGAACACTATATAACTTAGGGTCTGTTTGGGG
>NW_018205450.1:0-635 GCF_001263595.1 Phalaenopsis equestris | reverse complement strand
CTTAACTTTGATTGGTAAGTTCATCTATGGTCACCCGAAACTTGATTTGATACAGATGGAGTTAGATCTTATAAAACTCGTGCGTTCGTAGCAAATTGGTCTCCTGGATGGGAGACAGATTATAATACAAATATCTACCAAAGAGTACTATGCTCGTCTGTTAACTAGGAAAATAGTTAGAATCAAACATAAGATGATGAAGCTTTTAAAATGGTCCATCCACTTTGATCCCCAAACTAAACTACCAATTATTTCAGTGTGGATCAAACTTCTGAGTTTGAAATTTAACCTGTTTAAAAACAGAAGCACCTTTCTTGATCGTAGCTATCTTTAGAAGGCCATTGAAAATGGATTCCTCAACAGTTAACTTGTCTAGGCCATCTACTGCAGAGTTCTTGTTGAAATGGATATTATTAGTCTTGCCCCTCAAGAGATTTGGATAAGAACCACCGAACAACATCCTACAAATTGCACTAGTTTTCGGATGCTTGGTCACTCTTAGGAACACTGCTATCATGTACATCCAGAATTACGGACTTCTATTCCAAGCAATAATCACCAACTGATTAATGTGCCTCGACAAACTACTCAAGAACTTTGTATTCCGCCTACAGATATGCTGGAAACTACATCTA
>NW_018205449.1:0-635 GCF_001263595.1 Phalaenopsis equestris | reverse complement strand
TCTCTTTATTTAAACATAAATTCAATCATGGTTCAAAGTTAACACCATACGCAATGGACTCTCCTTAAACTAAAAAGTGAATTATTCAAGGAATTAAGAAATGTGAGTGCAAATAACCCAAGAATATTAACTCAAATGATGAAGGTGAGTGGCTTTTTGATGATATAAATTACTAAAAGGTGTTATTGATGTTTGGTGTTAGGTCTAAAGTGATGTGTAGATTTTGGTAGAATGTTAAAATATTTTTGAGAGAATGGTGGCTAAAATACCAAGACTAACTTGGATTAGGATTGTTTGGGATGAATTGAGACTTTGGAAATTCAGCTTTAGGATTAGGAAAATGGCTAAAAATGATATTCGGTGGTTAGATTAAATGTGTACTTATGATATGGAGTATATGGATAATTTTGAATGAGTTTAGAATGGTGTTCAGGGTTAGAGAAAAAGACAAGGCCTTAATATGCTCTTGCTTGACGAATATTTATGAAGATGGGTTTGAAATGGTTGTGAGGATTGGCTTGTTGGTTTGCTGATATCATAAGAAATTTAGGATCTGGATGTAGAGTAGTGATGAATTTATAGTAAGTGGTATGAAGGACTTATGAATAAATTAAATGAAAAACAAAGATGAATAC
>NW_018205448.1:0-635 GCF_001263595.1 Phalaenopsis equestris | reverse complement strand
TAACACTTGAACCGACTTCGACTCTATAGTACTTAGAAAAAAGTTTTGTTTCTTTTGTTTGATTGTAAATCATAGAAAACTTTGTAAAAGGAATTTTTTTTTAACATTTAATTCATGAAATGAAAGAGAGGTTTCGACCAGCTTTTATCTTTGCCTTGTGCCTTTTATCTTTACCGCAATATTTTTACTTGTGATAAATGCTTATGTGGTTGATATAAAAAACTTTATTGAAATTTAGAAATATAATTACACATCTCACTTTTCACGCTAGATTCTTAACTATCGATAACTTGTTGGATGTTGCGATAACCTTTATATTAATATTGATAACCTTTAAAACAAAAATCAAACTATAAGATTCAAGCAATTTCTATTAATAAAATTATTTTTCTTAAGTTAACATATGTTTACTTTATCTGAAATTACGGAGTCATTCTACGACTAGCTTTCACATACTTCCTTCGAACTTGTTGTCTAGGGTAAACAACTTGAAATTCATAAATATCTTAGGTTTTCATAATATCTTGGCTCATCAAGTCATTTTGTGGCTGTTTGTTTTGAAGTATTTATGGTGTAAAGTAATATAAGTATCTGTATTTTAATTTTTATGTGTTTTGCTAAAGTGAAAAGAAAAA
>NW_018205447.1:0-635 GCF_001263595.1 Phalaenopsis equestris | reverse complement strand
TTTTTTTTATGGATAAAATGATGGAGCCTCAGACGAGTCTTGGTCATTTTTTGAAAGGTTGAAATTTTGAGTTTGTAAAAATCAAGTTCCGTCAGAGCGTCTATAAGAGTGAATATAATTCAAGAGATGTCTCCTTAGAATATCAACCAACTTAGTGCAAGATAGAGTTGTGTACGATGACGACTTCTTTCTAGCTACATCACCAAGATTTGGAGTGTACACAGAAGGATATGTTGGAGGCATGAGTCAGTGTCAAACAGAGTATCAAGACTAAGAATGCCCTATGGTCAAAGCTGTTAGCATTAGAGGAAGTCCATGAATTGAGATATGAGATAAAAATTGATATTGTTGGAATTGAGCTAAGAGCTGTGGAGGGCTTCCATAACTCAATTCTGTTTAAGACCATCCTTTGAGATTACATTCATGAGGCTCATGACGAGGTGCTTGAAGTTAAGGTGAACAAGCAACAAAAATTATTTTTTGAGGAATGATTCATCATGAACTTCGTGAAGCGGAGTCACACAATGCAACATCAGCACAGAGCTATCATAGAAAGACTTACCCCTAGTCAGACTTCAAAAGACTCCCATTTAGGTTCTGATGAGGATAATATCATGAGTTGAAAATGATGTTAT
>NW_018205446.1:0-635 GCF_001263595.1 Phalaenopsis equestris | reverse complement strand
CACACACACACACACACAAACACACATATAAAAAAATTTAATATGATATATTCTTGTTTATAATACTTCTTATGCATTCCCTCATGATGAAATCATCCTTAAATGGACCTGTCTAACCTTATAACTTACAAATTAACTGCTAAAATTTATACATGGAAACTTGTTATGGTAAAAATGCAATTAGCGCGTTTACTGAAAGTTATAAGTGTTTTGAATCAAAGAAAGTAACCCAGTTTCTTAACAATGATTTTTATCTCTGAATTATCAGCAAGTACCTTGTCGGACAGGCGACAGTTCGGTGATCTTCCTTCAAGCTTTGAGCTGTAGAAGAAGGTAAATTTTATGAATTCTATGTTCCGCTGAGGTATGATTGTCAATTTCTAGTTATAATAAAATCAAATTTATAGAAAAGACTATGACACACCGGAATATACGAAACCACCATAATATCTAATATTAATATTATTTTTATATTATATCAAATCCTAAAATAATCCTCTGTATTGCTAGTTTAATCTCAGAGTATCACATTTCTCTAATTGATACAAATTTCATCTCATTTTAATCTCTCAACTCTATAAAATTAATCTAAATTAAGTCCTTGAGGGAAAATATTGGGTGAATTTTGTATAGTT
>NW_018205445.1:0-635 GCF_001263595.1 Phalaenopsis equestris | reverse complement strand
CAGACGCGTTTTCGCCACCTAAATCTAAAATTTACATTTCAACCCTCCAAAATTTTATTTTCTTTCCAAACAATAATGTTCAGTCTATTATATTTGATGTTTTGAGTCATTGAAATGTAAAATTTTAAATTTTGGAGCTTAATCCTTTATATTTAAAATTTTAAATGGTTTATATGTAAAAACCCTTTAAAAGGGAATATCTAAATTGTTTGATACTAAAGAGTAAAAACAAGTGGTTTAAATCCATCAACAAGTCAAGTGCAATATGAATTATGTTGTAAGTAATAAGAATGCAATCTTTATCCAAATTATTTATCTTTATTCTTTATCGTGGATATGAAAGAAATAGAAATAGGAATGGAACCGAACGCTGAACGATCGACGAACGACGAATGACGAAAGCTCTCATTGGTTGGAGTGCCCAACAAATCTAATAGAGAAAAAACTAAATATTTTGATCTTTTAGATCAATATCTAAATCACTAATTTAAAAATCTAACCGAATCATTGAAAAATATTCGTATACTAATGTTTAACAAATTGCATTCTAATACATAAATTTTACTTTTTTACATTTATACCATCCACAATTTTCATTTCAAAACACCTTTTTAACATTTAAAAAGCGAAAAAAA
>NW_018205444.1:0-635 GCF_001263595.1 Phalaenopsis equestris | reverse complement strand
TATATATTAAGCTGAACATAATTCTTACTAATGTTAAATATGTCGTTTATAACAATAAAATTTTTTTCGTAAGGGACTGTCTTTCCTGTTGTTCCTATTAATGTCCCACGAAAAGAGCAGTCCGCCAGAATCACAAGCCTTTCTACTTTTTTTAAGCTTTCAGCACCAGCGAATAAGAAATCACATGCGTCGGCAGAAAGGCATGAGGGCTGAAGCTCGGTAGTAGACCCAGCGCACGTGAGCTATTCGGTGCATGCCTAGTTGCCCGGCAAAAGTGACCGACGACAGCGTGGCGAGCCGGAGACAGCCTTTGGGGTTGTGCAGTTAGTTGGTGGCTGATTGAAAATATTTTATGTGCGCCACGGCTAGCCATCATTATTAAATCAGTAAAATCATAAAATATTTAACAGGATGTATATCTCACGTAAGAAAATTTAAGACAACCGAAAACTATAAGATTAAAAGAGAATAATAAACTTTATAAAAATTCCCAGTGAGAAAAAAACTTCAAAAAAATTGGACTAAGAAAAAAATCCATAGAATTTAGTTATAGATTATATAAAATATATGCCTTCTTGGCTTGAGAGTTCAAGTTGGTTAGTTGAAGATTTAATATCTATTTCTTCCATTTAATA
>NW_018205443.1:0-635 GCF_001263595.1 Phalaenopsis equestris | reverse complement strand
GAGTTCTTGTTGACAGAGATGTTAAGTCTAGCTTTCTTGATTCAGTTGAGATTGGGAGTGATATTGATGGGTATTGGCAGCCTGTTGAAATGGAGTTTGTTCCTAGTTACTACTCTCATTTCTAAATGGTTAGACATTTGCATACTCATTTCTTTTGTGCGCACCCAGAATTAAAGTGTAATAAAGACTCTAAAGACTCTATGCTACCACTTTAGATGCATTCAAACTTATTAGTCTTAACTATGTTATCCCTAAGGTTATCTCTAAAATTCAGTTTATCTCTTAAAGACACAATTTGTCTTAAATAATCTGCTTTCATTAAAGATAAAACATTTGCGATAACTCTCTTATGGTTCAAGAGCTCCGTTTAGACCTTAAAAAGAAAGGTGGCGGGGGTAATGTGATGATCAAAATGGATATCTGAAATGCTTTTGGTTCTATTCATTGGGAATTTATTATAGATATTCATAAGGCTATTGGTTTCAATAATGAATTTTGTTTACTCATCCATAAGTTTATTAACAACAATTATTATTTTTTACTTATTACTGACAACAAGTGTAGTTTTGTCGGTAGTCAAATTGAAAGTTGTCGGTTTCCAGAATGGATATCACGATTCACGATTTAATTTAATA
>NW_018205442.1:0-634 GCF_001263595.1 Phalaenopsis equestris | reverse complement strand
TGATATGTTATTAATATAGTAAGATTCATTGATAACATGTTAAATATTTATATTGATTTATTTAAAAGTTTAACTGACATTCATTTTGATTTCTTTTTTCTTGTATTGCTGTGACTTAGAAGTATGAGTATTCACTTACTTGTTTAGCTTATAATTATTTTAAACTAACTTTTCAGGTCAATTAAGTGATTAAAGATGAGTTATAGAAGAGAAAATATTTATAGAAGACGCAGACAACTAGCAACGAGGTAAATTTAAATATAGTTTTAATTTATATTGATTAGTGACTCTTTCATTTTTATCTTATTATTTATACTAACTGAATATTGAAACTTTAATTTATATCGTCCGACCGTCTGTTCCCGTCTTGATTAATTTCAAGTTCCTGGCTGGGTCGTGACAAAAAGTTACCCATAAAATGGGTGTATAAATTTAGTGTTTAAGGATTGAGAAGATAGAGGGGTAACCAAAATTAAGATTATAAAAGTTGCACAAGAAGATTTGCATGACAATTTCAACTCATTATGGAGTATGCAGCATGAGTGAGTGTAGAATTAAGATTCGTAAAGTTGACTTGAAATACTTTTTATAAGGCTAATGATTGCGTTGATCATATCATTTGCACAACTTTCAA
>NW_018205441.1:0-634 GCF_001263595.1 Phalaenopsis equestris | reverse complement strand
TATCAAGTACGTCATTGTTTATCAGGCTAGTGCTGCAGTTATTATTGAAGAAGATATTGATCGACATTATAGTCTATCGTCAGTAACATTCCATTGCCTACGAAGATGATGTGCACGATCAATTTTAATGAGACACATACAAACTTTAATGCACATTTTGATCAATAAAATTGAGATAGGTCAGCACCTACAAGGCCCATGCTTTGCATCAATGTATTCTTATCGCCTGTAAGGTTGATGCACGCTATTAATGTATGATGCTCACTTATAAAATCGATACACACCATTAACATTAAAATAGTTCTCTATCAACTTCATCCCATCCGCTCTCAACATCATTCATTGTTGCACACCATGCATGCCCTTTGAGCCAATGCGATGTCAACTTCCTCCCATCCGCCCTCAACATCATTCATTGTTGCGCCCCCAACATGCTGCAGACAATTTAAAAGAAATTAGAACAAACGAGGAGAGCAGGGAAGGGTGAGGTGTGAATGGCATAAATTTCATTCAAATCAAAGATTTGCATGGTAAATATCATTTAATTCCATAAAATTTCTAAATTTGAATTTTATACCTCCAACCATGCCCCCTTTAATCTCCGAAAAAATATTACATCAGTACTACGCACGTA
>NW_018205440.1:0-634 GCF_001263595.1 Phalaenopsis equestris | reverse complement strand
ATATATATATATTGGATAAAACCGGTCGAGTCCTAACATGCAAACGCGCGGCTTGCTCCTTCCTCATCTTGGTTCTTCTCCCTCCCACCAAGCTCTCTATGTCGACGCCTCCTTCTCTGCATGCGATACTTGGCTTGTATTTTCCTTTGTCATAGGATACTCGTGCCTATCCTTCACCTTCCTTCTATTAGCCACACCATCCACGCTCGATTTTGAATACAACTCGCCTGATCTCTTCTATCCCGAGTATGCGGAATTTGTCACCAATATCATACGCATGCAGAAAGCCTGATTTGCGATCATCTCATTGTTTGACTTTCCAAGCACACTCCAGATTAGTTACCACCACATTTGAATCTGCTCGAGCCGCTCGATCCCCCTCTCCTCACCAGAGTCACTCGACACAACTGGTAAGTCCACTACAACGATTTATAGAGTGAATCCATTTCCTGCCTTCACGACCCACTCGTTATCAAATTCCCCTCTTCTATTTCCCAACTCTTCGCTTCCGCTCCCCTTGTGTTTGATTCTTCATTTCCTCTTTCGGCTCTTTGTTTCCTCTTCCCCGAGCAACTAAATAGAAGTTCACACGGTCTAACAAGAATTGGTTCCTGCATTGAGTCGACAATTCAAC
>NW_018205439.1:0-634 GCF_001263595.1 Phalaenopsis equestris | reverse complement strand
ATATATAACACCTAAATTTCAATTTTTACAAATATCACACTCAATTTTTATGTATATATATCTAACACATAAACTTCAAGTTTTACGTACAAACCACATGAATCTTATCTATTACATATCTAACACATAAACATCAATTTTTAATGTACAAAGCAGATAATCCGTATGTATTACATATCTAACACCACAACCTCAATTTTATAAACATTCCATTCAATTCGTATGTATTACATAACCCTAAACATCAATTTTTACCTATATATTACATATCTAACAACTATACTTCAATTTTTACAAATATTACACTCAATTCTTATATATTACATATTTAATTTTTGCACATATTCCACTCAATTCTTATTTATTACATATCTAGCATCCAAACTTCAATTTTTACATACAAACCACACACTTCTTACGTAGTACATATCTAGCGTGTAAACTTCAATTTTTACATAAAGACCACACAAATCTAGAAAATTAAGGAAGGGAAATGCCCTAAATAGAGAAGAGAATTTAACTTAAGCTCTGAGAGAAGGAATAATCACCAGAGCTAAGAAATTATTGGTGCAAACTCCCCAAAATTGTCGGACGCTCAGTTGAGAAGAGTCGTTGTCGGAGCCCTAAAGCAATC
>NW_018205438.1:0-634 GCF_001263595.1 Phalaenopsis equestris | reverse complement strand
TGCTTAAAAAAATTATTACGAGATCCGTGTCATACTTCAAGATTCATCTCAAATGATGAAAATTTATTAGCAGCGTATGAAATATGAGCTTTGAATCTTCTTGAGATTCACGCAGACTCGTTTCCATTTTACAAAAAATATTTACATACATGCCACTAAATTAATGTACTTTCATAACTAGCACCCAAAACTCAGTTTTCACGTACTTGTCATCTTATCTGTGCATGAAAGATACATTTCACTTTTTCAACTTAAAATAATGATATTTTTACGTGATATAAATTTTTGAGTGGTAGTAATATAAAAACTTAAAATTTAAGTGATATATATATAAATACATAACAATTGGATGGCGTGCATGCAAATGCCCCAATAAAATATATTGCATTACATGTTTGGCCAAAACAACAATAAAATATTTTGACCTAATTTTATTTTTAATTCTTCCGAATATTTTGGCGCACTCTTAGCTTATTTAACCGGGCACCATTGACTCCTCTATGACCAATGTTATTTTCTTAACCTTTTTGTGGGGCCGTGAGAGGTGTGAAAGAGTGAGGGACCCCACCAAATTTTATTGGACTAAATCAAAGTCCCATTTGATACGATATGACATACATTTAAGCTATATCTA
>NW_018205437.1:0-634 GCF_001263595.1 Phalaenopsis equestris | reverse complement strand
GAGTCACATGTTTGTTCAGCATTTAGGTTTTTAAGTGATGCCAACAAACCCTCTCTCACTAGGGGCCTATGTATTATTGCTCGTTGTCACGACTCCACCATCAAATTTCTCTTTCAACTCAGGCTCGATGCCACTGAATTTAAAATTTTTAGCTTTCGGGACCACCTACAAAGTCATAGGAGATGGACATGTTGATGCATCTGAAAAAATTGAAAATTTGATAAAAGTGGTGGATGTTTCATAAATGCTCACCTCCAATCTCTCAACCCACCATTCATTTGAAGCATCAATTATTCGCTTTATTAGATCCCAACTCAAGCCCGTGGATCAACACTTTAATTCTTCCTAAAATTTCCAATCCTTTTTTATTTGATTTCATTTGTTATTTAAATTGCATCATATAGTATTCCCTATATGTTTTTTGTTAGCATATTTCCCAATTTGGCATCCTTAATACAAATGTCATAAAATACTATTTTGTTATTTTTATCTGACATAGCAGATGAATTTGCTTTTTTTTAACAATTGTATTACTAGCAAGAAAAGTACTAATCAACATAAATATGTCATAAAAATGATTACCACAACTCAAAGAAAAATAGCATTGTCATAATATTATCATCATTACCTACAC
>NW_018205436.1:0-634 GCF_001263595.1 Phalaenopsis equestris | reverse complement strand
AAGAGCACAATTCTAAGATTAGATTAAAAAAGACAAGAAATCTAAGTTGCTTTCAAGATGAGAAATAAAATAATCTTTCACAATTTTGTAAGTTTCACAATAAAAATCTTTGATGCCTACATTTATTAAAGTAGAAAGAAACATAAAGATCTTTAAAAAAATGCTACTCTAATCTATTATGATATGTCTAGATGATGTCGATGGTGTCAAAGATGAAGTAGCATGATAGTTCATCCCAATTCTCAAGAAGATATTCCTCATCATCATCTCATCTAGTTTGCCCAATCATATTTCCTACAAATGAGTCCTTGGAAAACATAATGATCGGTAGAAAAATGAATTTCTAATTATAATCTATGATAAATTTTTGGATAGATAAAATGTTAATTGTAATGGTAGAAAGTTGTTTTTTTTAAACCTAGCATGTTGAAGTATGGTGGCTTCCAAAAAGTTATGATTTGACTTTTCGAAACTAAAAAAAATTTGTAATAGTCACCATAACTTTTTGAACAGCAGGTTTTTCTATAGCGGTTTCATAACTGTTTCTTCAAACCGTTGCAGCTACCCCAAACAGATCCTAAATTTAAGAAAAATTTAGCAAACAGAAACTCAATACACTATGTTCTCCTATAGG
>NW_018205435.1:0-634 GCF_001263595.1 Phalaenopsis equestris | reverse complement strand
AGGGTAATAAGCTTGAACGAAACACCAAAAGCGGGCTCCGAAACGCGGCCGCGAATAATGAAGAATTTATGTCGAGCGATTTTGTACCGCCATCCATACACGCGAAACAAACATATGGTCTGCAATTTCAGAATGCCCACCCTCAAACGGGCACTAAATCGCAAGTAGATTTAAGATACAATTAAAAGAGCCGTTACTAAGTCATTGGCAGAACAAATATGCTCTTAAACAAGAAGCGGCAGTAAATTTATGATTATGCTGCTAATACTGAAAATTATATCTCACCTTGTTACTAAGTATACATGTGAGGAAATAAATATTCAGAATCTGAGGAGATCCAACAGAACAATTTCCTGTTCTCAAATTAATTCCATCTCGTATGGTGTGGCATTGTTCCTAATTGGCATTGCTTCGCTGTAGTTCATGCAGCCTCGTTAAGTCATATATCGAACTCATAAGTTAAATTTCATCAACTATATTCCATTATATGGAAGTCTCTTTTTGGTGCAAAATGAACTGAATCTTCAACTGTAAATCTATCCATGTCTTTGAAAAGAATCTCCCCTTGCCCTATGCGGCTCATCCTCTGCTGGGGAAAAAAGAATTTCAAAAAAGAATTACAAAATAAAAAAAA
>NW_018205434.1:0-634 GCF_001263595.1 Phalaenopsis equestris | reverse complement strand
AGATTTACATACACACCCCTCAATTCCTATGTATTCACTCATCTAACCACCTAAATTTAAGATGTATATCTCTTTTTAAAGTTAAAGTGTCAGTATTTTTGATGTGATATGAATGGCTTGGTTGGTATTAATGTAAAAAAAAAGTAAAATTTAGGTATTTATGTAAATTTCCGTTTATTATTTTCTTGTTTATTTACGACAACCTCTTTTCATATTCTGAAACAGGCGCAGGTTTTTGCTGCATTCATCAAACAAACACAACTGTAGGTTGAAGCAAGCTGCCAGCAGCTGCCAGCTAGCTGCTTGATGATTTTCTAGTAATTGATTGGCCGCCGATTAGAATCTGTTGGGGGCCATTCTTCCCCAAAAATTTAAAAAAAAAAGAAGGTTATTTTTGTAATATTTTTTAATTGAAACTGCTCACATGTGGTGGGGACAAAGGTATCATTTGAGCTAATGCTTATTGGTAGCTTGTGATTGTTTATACTGTGATACTATGTAGTAATGTAATTATTTGGGCTTAAAATATCAACATTTAGTTTGCATTGTGACGGCTATAAATGATTTTTGTTATGTAAATCTGATCCATGATTAAAATTTTGATGTCTGCTATTCTTGAAGCTGGTTAGCGCTG
>NW_018205433.1:0-634 GCF_001263595.1 Phalaenopsis equestris | reverse complement strand
AATATAGCTTACCTACCTTAAGTAAATGTTTCAACAAAGTCGAATAAAAACTAGCAAAATAATGAATGTTGAGCCTATGAGAAACTATGAAAAGGAACTTCCATTGGTTGAGCTAAGTAGGTCAAGAGTTTTTCATAAAAAAATAATTTAAGAAAAATAAACTCCGTCTAGAAAAATTCCAATGTTATTACATATGAGGCCTAGAATGATTGAACCTTGTTGGGTATTTAAGTCACTGTTCTCTTTAACTTGCAATTTTTTTTTCAATGTTCTTCTTGACTTGCAATATTGATTCATACTCTTAAATCATTTTGTAAAATTCGACATCATAGCCTTTAAATTGAGGAGTCAATGTGGCACACGTATATATAATCATTGGCTACCAATATTAAAGTGTTTGTGATCATAAAAACAATATGGGCTCAAGAAACTTCACTTTTTTCAACATTAGTAACAATTAGCTTTGCTTTGGTGGACGATGGTGACAAATTATCCTTGAAATAACTCTCCATATTGAATTGAATTTTTAATAATGCATAATATGAAAAAAGAAAATAAATTTGCCACAACCATAAACATATAATCTTTTAAATATTAACTTCTAGTTTTTGATATTACTTGAGAGGTTACACTT
>NW_018205432.1:0-634 GCF_001263595.1 Phalaenopsis equestris | reverse complement strand
TTGCAACTTTTTATCGCCGACAGAGTACAACAAAATGATCTATGAGCAATATGTTAGCATTAAGAGCATTAATATTATTTTATGTCATAATATGAGCATAAAATACCAATTTGTTTTATCAGCTATCATGATAATACGAGCATAAGATATCATGACAGACTATAATATGAGCACAAGATTCAATAATTTAAATCAAACATAAAAAACTATACTCAACTTAGGCTATTCTTAGCATAAGATTCACTAATTGGAAATCAACATTTTGATAAAATTAAAAATTTAAACTAAGCAAACAGAGACGCAAGACAGAGATGGTCTAGGTACTTAAAAAAATATTCCTTCCTCACAAGAAACTCAAAACTAATTTCATTTAGAATACAAGTCGACAAACAGAGATGCAAGAACACCACTTGACAACCAAAATTGATTTTCTTTTCCATCGTCATTTTCAAAATGTTTAGTCTTTCACATAGATCAACCAACTCAGATGAAAAATACTACATAATAAAAAAATGCTATCCCTTTCCATTAACATAGATGGAAAAAAAGTAACCGACACCCAAAAATGAACTCAAAAATTCTTAGTAGATCTTCCTATAGAGACGCAACAAAGGGCTATGAAACTAAAAAAAAA
>NW_018205431.1:0-634 GCF_001263595.1 Phalaenopsis equestris | reverse complement strand
TCATACACTCATCCCACTTGTATGATTCTCCCTAGTGAGGATCACCATCCTTTCGGGTCACTGTTGTTGGTATCAAATTTTAATTTCGCAAGTGTTAAATTTCTGCTCAAGTGCCACGGAACCTTGCTTGATGCTTGTGATGATTTCTGTGGTGCAAGACATCCATTTGAGACCTTTCGGCGCTTCTTGAGGAACACGTAACCAAGGACTTTCTGCTAGGCTTTGGATTTTGCTTAGACAAAGGCAAGTTGGTATTTTGCACGTCATACGACTCTAATCGGCTCGACGAATATTATGCGTCATGTCGCGTGCGAAATTAACCTGAATTGGCTTGTCCACCGAAGAACTTGTTTAGATGATCTCGAATGACGAAACAGATTGAGCGAGTTGGTCTGGAACGTCAATTTCACCTAGGGAGAACGCTCATTTTGCTACACCTTCGCGTTCGGGCTATAAATGCGTGAATTATCATTTTCGCCCAATCATAAAAAAATTTGTTCGAATGACCACAGATAACAAAACAAACCACGCGAGTGCGTCCGAAACGTTAATTTTATGCGAAAGAGACACTCACTTCAAAATGATAGCTCTTCCTGGCTAAAAATGTGCGGGTTGACGATTATTCAAATAATAA
>NW_018205430.1:0-634 GCF_001263595.1 Phalaenopsis equestris | reverse complement strand
CAGTTCTTTCATTTAAGGTTTTAATTTTCTCATTTTCTTTGTGAAATCAATAGTAAAATTTCTTATCTTACCTTTTAGAACTAATTATTTGAGATTTTGTTCAATGAAACGTCTGAAATTTTGAAAACTAGTTCTTATCTTGTTAAATATTTAACTGGATTTTTTGTTTACTTTATATTGGCATTAGAGGGTTTGATCTTCTAATTTCTTGTTTAAATTTGGTAATTCAAAGTATAATTTATTTTAAATTGAATTAGATTTTGCATTAGCTTTGGTTATATGATGTGAATCAAACTTGTGTTACTTTTCTACATAAATCCCATGCTCTAATATATTATTATGTTGATTTCGCTTTATTATGATGATTTTGAATTAGCTTGTGGAAGTTGTTTTTTTCTTCATGTTTTGTAGGCTACAAGTGTTGAGTTTTGCGCTTCGGAGAGTCAAAATATGAAGTTGGACAAAAGAAGAGCACGACATACCTACGCCGCCCCAAGCATAATTACACTAGGGTGTTTGTTTCAAAAGCATGCTAGTGCAATTGTGAGATAGAGGAGGTGGTGTAATTGCACTAGTTCAGGGTGTAATTATGCCACCATCCATCATAGGTATGCCATAATCAGGCGTACGTACA
>NW_018205429.1:0-634 GCF_001263595.1 Phalaenopsis equestris | reverse complement strand
ATCGTTGTTCCCGTCTCCTCTGCCCTTCTCATCTCCCGATCCTCTCGTCTGTGATCTGGTTGATTTTTAATTAGTTAATTTTTAGTTGAAAATCTATTATCTAACATTATTGATTTGTGAAAAATATGCAATATATACATACACAATACAACAAGCAATAGTGATCTTATAGAACATTTTATCTAATTTTATGTATTTCAATTGCTTTATCCCATACTATATCACACAACACAATATTATTAAATGAAACGTTAATCTTCAATATTTCAATCTATTATTGGACAAATAGATCCGGTTTTTCATGTACAACTTTAATCACTCAAACTGATTTTTAAATTTGATTACTATTTATAATTAATGATTAAAAACAGCAAGTAATTGTTATAGTTGTGATTGATCAAAATTAGGAGTAAAACAACATCAATAACTGAATAAATAAATCACTAGAAGGAAGAATACCTACATCATATCAAGAGTTTTTTCGAGGACAGAAGCTTCACTTTGATTAATTTAATGAATTAATATTAAAAATTCTTATTTTTACATCAAAATAATCATTAAAAATTAATTAAAAATCATAAAAATTGTAATTTCTCCGATGATATTTTAATTGACTCATGAGTGGGGTACCAAG
>NW_018205428.1:0-634 GCF_001263595.1 Phalaenopsis equestris | reverse complement strand
AGCCCTGAATAAAAGCTTACGCCTCCTTCAAATGGTGCTGAGTCACGCCTTACCCCCGCTGAGGCATACACCTCGGCCGGCACTCATGAGGCGCACACCTCATTGCTTTTTTGTGTGTACAGATGGCTGAGATGCTCCTCAAATTACACAGTTTTAAATTTTGGTTGCGCCACTCGATCACTAAACAAGATCCAATGAAACCTGAGGTTTCATAAAGCCGCTTTGAATGGTTGTGATAAAGCTAAGAATGATTTTATTACTGATGCAACATGCAGTTTGCATGCACTCTGAGGAAAGGGAGCTGTGAACTACATAAAATTTGAACGTGAATTTTTATTGGAAAGGTGTTGAAGTGGTTTCATGCAATGCAATGTTTGAAAATATGATGTGGGTGCTTAGATATGTGGTGGGTCGAGGAAGCTTGTAACCCCGAAATAAATTAAGGGCCATTTACATAAATACCACCCAGTTCTTATTTATTTACATATCTAACTCCCGAACTTTAATTTCTTACATTTATACCACCTAAGTCTTTCATATCACAAAAAATACCGTCATTTTAACTTTCAAAAGGTGAAATACACCTTGTCATGCGTAGGAAAGATGGAATGCATGTAATAATTGAAGTTTAGAT
>NW_018205427.1:0-634 GCF_001263595.1 Phalaenopsis equestris | reverse complement strand
TATATATTTATATATATATAATTATAAAAACTTTGCCCATGATTTTATAAATGTAAATTTATGTTAAATATGATTTATCAAATTCGATAAATTCGGATGTATCAAATTCAGTCATAGACATAGTAGCTGAAGGAACGTGAGAAAATTTGATTTATGAAGCGTTGGATTTATTATTATTTTTTCTTATATTTGGTATATAATTTTTAATTTCTGTTCATTGCAGGTAAGACCTATAGGTTGAGGATATCTAATGTTGGGACAAAATTTAGTTTCAACTTTAGAATTCAAAGTCATCAAATGACATTGGTTGAAACAGAAGGCTCTTATACCAAACAGATGGGACTTGATTCGCTAGATGTTCATGTTGGCCAATCGTACTCTATACTTCTTACTGCGAACCAAGCAGTGTCCGATTACTTCATTGTTGCCGCTCCCACACAAACTAGCATAGATACTAGTGAACTCACTGGAGTTGCCATAGTTCGATATAAGGGCTCAACAACACAACCGAGAGGTCCATTGCCCGTTGGTCCACTTCCCACAGATCAAGATTTCTCTGTCAATCAAGCAAAATCCATCAGGTATCTTATTATCATGTTATATTCTTGAAATATCATTTGTGAAAAAACAAATA
>NW_018205426.1:0-634 GCF_001263595.1 Phalaenopsis equestris | reverse complement strand
TATATATATATATATATAATATACTTTTTACGGGCAAATTATTTGACTATGACTAGGCTTAACTCAACTTAGTTGCCATATTATATATATCTTGGTATTCACCATGGTTAGACTTCCTCAAAATAGTTGTTGAATGGGCAGAAGGAACAACGATATGCATGCATGCTTCTCGTACGTTCAAGAGACTCCATAGATGAAAATTAGAAAAGTTGTCTAGTGAGATAAGATCAACAAATCTTATTTAAACTTATGACAAATACTCAAGAAAGGTTGTATTTTCAAAGCCAAGTCAAATCAAACCAAGTAAAGCATCTTCATTAATCTATCAAAGGAGTAAGCATCTTAAAGATAATTATGCTTGAGGATATCTCCAAGAGACATTCTATCATTTATTTCAATTTTCTTGGGTTAGCATCAATGGACAATTATGATTCAAAGATCATCATCCTAGTATGATAATCTTGCCTTTGATGCTAATTAATATATAAAGTAGATGATGAATCATTGAAGTTAAGTGAGATATCTATCTCTTCATATAAAATTTCTATGCAAATTGCAATAGCAACCAATGAATCATAAAAAAATTTGACAAGAAATATAATTAGCTATAATAAGTGATTATTAAAGGTAAAGA
>NW_018205425.1:0-634 GCF_001263595.1 Phalaenopsis equestris | reverse complement strand
TGCTTTACTAAGCAAAGGATTGACTTATTATTGTTGTGTGTGGAATGACATGTTTAATCTTTGTAAGGCTTGGCTTGGTTAGAGAAGAAAATATAGTTAGGCTAGGCTTTGTTGAGCATTATTACAATATGCTTGGTTTGCTTTGTTGAGCATTATTACTTTACATGGATTAGCTTAATTTAAAAAATATCTTCGATTAATGCATTGATATGAATATATGCTAATTATTTTGTGTCAAGATATATTCAATATATTTGAAAATGTGTGTTTTCATTTCATATCAATATGCAAATTATTTATTGTTAAGTTAATAATTTTGATATTATTTACATTAGAATTAATCCTTCTTGAAGTCAACATGTTATTTTCACACCTAATATTTGAGAAAAGTAGATATAACATGAAATTATTTTACTGGATTTAAAGATCTTGATGGAAAAAAATAGTATAAATGCTTGCATTGCGGAACTATACAAAGATAAAGACATTAATAGAATAAAACAATACCTAGTTGGGGTGAAGGATAATGTTGTTGCATGTAAAAAAATGTCACGTGATATACGTTATCAGATGTAAGAACATTTTAAACAAATATCTAAAAGAAATTAGAAAAAGAAAGAAAATAACTGCACAT
>NW_018205424.1:0-634 GCF_001263595.1 Phalaenopsis equestris | reverse complement strand
TAAACGATTAGATGGAGGTGGCTTTCCTGAGCTGCGAATATGGGGTTTCTCTTTCCTAGAGTTGCGATGGTGGGCTTACTACGGGTGAGATCCTTCCTTTTTCTCTTATGTTCAAGTTTTTTGCAAGGTTTGGCTTTGGCTCTAAGGTTTTTGTGTGGCGATTTGAAGTGTATTTCTCCATATCTGGTTTTGTGTTTCTGTTTGAGGGTTTTTGTGATTTTCTGCTTCTTTTCCGTTGTTTGTCCCAGATTTCACTAGGGGTGGAGTTTTTTGATGGGTTTTTTTTTTCTTGTTTTGCTTCTTTGTTATCTTTGTCTTGGTATTTTCATTTGATTTTGATTTCAGATTGCTGTATGAGCCTCGGATTGGGATTGTGGTTTTTCTGGATTTTGCTTGATGGATAGGTCCTTTGCGGAGGCCCTCTCGAGGGAATTATCCTCTAAGATTAGCAATACAGGGCTCTTTCCGCAATCATTTCTTGATGCATTGTCAGAGGGTGGTGATTAAAATTTTTTTAGGAAAATAAATAAAAAAATGTAAATTTGCTATGTTTGTTTTGGAAGATGAATCCAATGTTCTTGCTTCATCTGCCAAGTACGCTCTTGTAGGGAAGTTTTTATTTGGGCATCCTAAG
>NW_018205423.1:0-634 GCF_001263595.1 Phalaenopsis equestris | reverse complement strand
ATTTATGTTTCTATTTTTAAAGATTAGAGTGGTGAGGTGCTATGAAAGTAAATTATATGAGTTGATACACTTTTCCCAATTTTGAATAGAAGCAACCAAGCTGCACATGAATATGTTCTGTTTTTCAGAGTTTGTTGTAACTTCTTATGGATTATAGACTATTTAGTTAAATGGATCTTGAGAAATATATCAGAATTTAGTACTTCTTCTGAAATGGCCATTGCTTTTTCATCATTGTGGCGAGCAGATAAAATATCTTGATGTATTGCAACATAGAGGTAATAGAAGTTGCTTGTTTATGACCATAAATCGCTGAGGCAGGCTGCTAGCATGTGTGGCAAGAGTTGAAGGATTGCAGCAGTTGCATTAATGCTAGCTGCAAGCTGTTTAATATATGTGGTACCTGCCTTCAGTTATTCTTACATTTCACATTTCAGCGAGTTGGAAACCTATTTTATGAAGGAAGATTTGTGGTGACATTTGGGTTCATTTAGGAGTTTGACACCGCTCATGGAAGAAAAAGTTTTCTTATATTATATTAGAAGGTTATAGTTTATTCCTCCGTTTAACTGTCTTTTGTTTAAACTATAATATTGGGTAAGATGTTCATGTGATTTTCAATTGACTGTTTTTT
>NW_018205422.1:0-634 GCF_001263595.1 Phalaenopsis equestris | reverse complement strand
TTCGCGAACAACGAGCCAAATTGACAGCCCTAGTGGTGCGTCGACCATCAAGAAGTCTTCCATGTTCGTGAACTGGATTTTACTTTCACCCCAGGTTACAGACAAAGCGATTATGTTGATTGCTTCATTTTGTTGGCTAGAAAACCCATGTAATGGGTCAGTCAAAACAATGAGATGCATGGTCATAAAATTCATTTTGTTAAAGGAAGCTTTGAAAAAAATATTCCTTGTGCTACACGTATTAACCAAAATACTACTTACCTAGTAGTTACTAATCATTGCAGTAACGTCGATAGCGTCATTATAAGGGTTCGCAACTAGGGAAAATCTGCATCGGTAAAAATTATCGAGGATTGGTGTTCTCTTGCTGGGACTGAAGCCACGACAAAGTTCTCCCTCAATTGGCTCCTTTTACGGTCGGACCTTTAGATCGATTCACGTCCAAGTATTGATGTTATTATCCTTGATATGTGGATATTATTCACTCGAATGAGTCCATCCAAATTTTCCTCCACATATACTTTCCTCTGTCGCCGGGTAAGTGTATCAATGGCCACGAACTCCTTGAGTTTTTTGGCTCGTATTAACTCTTCTACCAAGTAATGGAGGTGTTTGTAATCCTCCATTTCATGCC
>NW_018205421.1:0-634 GCF_001263595.1 Phalaenopsis equestris | reverse complement strand
AAATGTGGTTTTGAGCCAACGAAACAAAGAAAGGGAGAAATATTTTCGATGGCTATGGAGGCCCCAAATCGACACATATATCGCAGGTTAGGTCGGCGGGCTACACTAAAACATGATTAAGGGTGAATTAATGAAGGGTTAATTAGGCTTAATTATTTTATAGCTTCCAATTTTTTTTCTTCCTATCTATTCATAATTTACTTACCGTGCTTTATATGGAATTGATCGATCTCTCGTTAGAGTTTTATAAAATTGTTGTAATTGAAATTCGCAGAGTGCAAAAATTGGGATACAATTTATGTTGCCAAAACTTTTCTCTGATTTCTTAAAAATTGATTATTATATTCTTTCCTCATAAAATTTTGTCTTCGAAATTCATGAACTCCAAATCAACTATGAAGATGAAACAAAAATGATTATAAAATGTTGTTTCTTGTCAAGTGATAACTAAAACATTTGTAATAAACTATACATCTGATAAATTCAACATAACTCCAAAAAGAGAAATCATCCATCAAACTATGTATTAGCATTAGTGGCAACAGACTCTTCTGATTCTTAAGGAGTCATGGAATAATTTCTTGGGCAATTGTTCTATTTTGGTTGCTTCTTACGAGCCACAATATCAGCTTCT
>NW_018205420.1:0-634 GCF_001263595.1 Phalaenopsis equestris | reverse complement strand
GCCAATATGTAGAAATATGTTATGTTGGAATCAATCACATTTACAAACTGCATATTGTTCCCACTTGTTTCTATTTTGTGTTTCAACCTACTGAAGAGGAGTTGCATAAAACTATGCAATTTTTGAATAATGGTAATGGAGTTTGGAAAATTAATAATAGACGATGAGTAAGCTTTTCTTTCTTGAAGATAAATATTCATTCGTGTGCCTAACATTATTTTACTTTTGGCAGGTTGCTTCCTACTAATCACTTCAATGAGGTAACTTGAGAAAGAGATAAATTTAACTGTTGCATTCAAATGAACAAATCAATTGTCATTGGCTCTTTAATTTACAAGTACATGCTTATTTTATTGAAGGGAGGAACTATTGGAGGTACAGGTTATCCTGCTTTTATTACTATTTTGTGTGTTGAATCTAGAGTTAAATATGAGATATGGGAAGAAGTTCTCATAAGCCTATTGGAAAGACTAAATTTGAGATGTTTGGAAAGCATACTGGAGTAAGATCTACAAATAGAGGCTCTGATATTCTTTCAACTTCAGCTTCAATTTCCACTTCTAGAACTTATGCATCTGGAAATACTTCACTTGATAGTTTTATGGAACAATTATTCATTCAACAAGGAGATATC
>NW_018205419.1:0-634 GCF_001263595.1 Phalaenopsis equestris | reverse complement strand
TCCATGAAGTTGAAGAGAGCATCATTGTCTGACATGTTGGGTATTTTAAGTACCAGACTAGTAAACTCCATATTTTATTGTCGAATCGATCATGCTTAATTGTGCCTTCACAGTTGGGCTCTAGTCTCATTCTTTACATTCTCAAAATAAAATTGTCTCTTACGCTCTTTCTTGAAGTCATCAAAGATAGATATGTTGCACATACCTTTTTTTATGTCACATCGCCTTCGTCTCCATCGTGGCATAGTGATGTCAGAGAGGTAAGGGGTTGCAAATTTAATTTTTGGATCTTCATCTATGATCTCCATGACTCCAAAATTATATCGAAGTTCCCATAAGAAGCTGTCTAATTCTTTCACGTAATGTGCTCCTTCAAAACTTTTAGGCTTTGACAATTCAATGCACTTAGCTTTGAGAGTATGGTGGTTGGTTGGTGTCGCTAGTGTTCTTTTACATAACAATATGTCTCCATGCGTTTCCTCTAATTTGGCACATAAGCTGCTCATCTCTTCCTCATGAGGTCGTTTTACCTCATAGAGCTCCCCAATCAAGTCCCCCCGCATCTTCGCCATTGGTATTTCAAAGATTCTCACAGTTGTAGCATCATACCTCTAATCGTGGAATGAATGGTGAT
>NW_018205418.1:0-634 GCF_001263595.1 Phalaenopsis equestris | reverse complement strand
GTAGAAGGAAAAAACACTCCACACAAAAATCTGAAATAGAAAACACAATAATCTAAACTCTAAACAAACTAACCATACATAAATAATAGATAATCGACAAAATAGCAAGGAGAGACCCTCACATTTGGGCGGCAACTAGAAAAGGAAGGGGAGTGGTTGACAGCTAGCTAGGAAGAAAAGAGGGGCGGGTGGGCGGCAAATCCCACAAGGAAAGGTCAAGGTGGGCGGCAAATCTGGCAAGGAAAGGGAAAGGCGGTCGGCAAATCCAGTCCCTTCTCTGGACCGATCGGTCACTAGAAGTCTGCACCGGAAGATGCCCAGACCGATTCATCCAGCTCTTCTGCCAACCAGTTGGCCTTCCCTCAAAGCCCCACATGACGTCTTATGCTCAATTGAGAGTTGTCAAAATGAAGTGTGCCATGGTTAAGGTAAAGCTTGTCCACAAATAATTTGTCTAATGAGTTACATCAGCCCGCAAACACGTAGCAACATAACACACTATAAAATATTTTCCATCACTCGGTTAAGTATGAGACTTAGAAAACAAAAAAATTAGATTGAAGTATGCAATTGGCTGGCAACTAAGGTTTCTGTTCAAAGGAAAATAAGACAAGAGGAGTCAAAATTTAAAAAA
>NW_018205417.1:0-634 GCF_001263595.1 Phalaenopsis equestris | reverse complement strand
TTTTGTCAAACTTCTTTATTGAAGTGTGTGTTTTATCTATTACAATTTTTTATTTCTTTCAAGCATAAATTAAGGAATATGATCTTGGACCTCCCTCTCCTAAATGGTCGATATGATCAAGCTGATAAAAATTTTGAGGAAATAATATAATTTAGCTTACAATTAAAAAAGTGATTATAAAAATTGAAATAAATTTTAAAAAAGACGACAGATCGAACTAGAGCTCGACGAGATCATTTTATTAAGTATTGCTCCATCTAGGATCACCAACTGTATCATACATGCTTTATGACCAGACAATATCTATGATTAATAGGGTGATGTGTGCTTTAGGGCCATGTAGTATCTGTGGTTAGTGTGATGTGTGTTCTAAGACCAGATAGTATCTGTCATTACCAGTGTCATGTGTGATCTAAGACCAAATAACAATTGTGATTAATAGTGTCATGTGTGATAAAACCAAGCATTATTTGTGTTAACAGTGTTGTTTGTGCTTTAAGATTAGACAATATCTATGGTTAATTGTGTAATGTGTGCTCTAAGATCAGGTAGTATCCATGGTTAACAATGTCATGTGCAATAAGAGCATATAACATATGTGATTAAAAGTGAGTGTGTGCTTTAAGAACTGATA
>NW_018205416.1:0-634 GCF_001263595.1 Phalaenopsis equestris | reverse complement strand
AACATTGTACAAAGGTTGTAGAGGCTTGAGTTGGGAATCATATGAATTTTGATTGCATTTTTAGGGTGCATAGGCTAGAGTTCGCAGATGCATGAGCTGTGATAACTTCCTTAGGCCGCAAAGGCTAGAGTTGAGGGTTGCACAAGCTATGATAACGTTCGTATGCCTCAAAAGTTGGAGTTGAGATTTGCATGAGCTGTGATAACATCCAAAAGAAATAGATGCAGATTTTGGATTTGCATGACCTGAGATAACACTTGTATGCCATAGAGGATGCAGTTGGGAGCTGTATGAGCTGAGATAACATTTGCCTATAATAGAGGTTGGAGTTGGGATCTACATGAGCTAAGATAACATGTAAAGATTGTAGAGGCTGGAGTTGAGAGCTGCATGAGCTGTAATAAAGCTTGCAGGCCATAAAGGTGGGAGTTGAGAGTTATGTGAATTAATGACTACATAAGCTATAACTAGCCACATATGTCATTGTTGTAAGCCGCAATAACATCCGTAGGTTGTAGAAGCTAAATTTGAGGGCTACACCTGCAATGATATTGTCTGTAGGCCACAAAGGCCCGAGATAGGAGATGAAGGGGCCATGAGTCACATAGGCTATTGTTGGTCACATGGGTCGTAT
>NW_018205415.1:0-634 GCF_001263595.1 Phalaenopsis equestris | reverse complement strand
TTTTGAGCTCGAAATATAAACAAGCCAAACATGAGCGAGAGCTGAGCCTGAGCTCGTTCATGTTCGGCTCTTTTACACCAGTACTTATATTCTTCTTCTGTTGAAGGAAATTTTGATAATAACATTTGACTAGTATGCTATGTGCAATGCTTCATTAAACATTGATCACTAATTAATGATATTGATCAATGAATGTACCTCTCTATTTTATTTCTTTGGATATGTTAGGCGGAGGAATGACCAACGTCATATTCTATTGATATAAAATTGATAACCCTGCCACCAGTGAGGTTACAATTTGCGGAAAATGGGATTCCTTGGTAGGCATTCCAAGGTGTTGACCAGTAGGAGATTCTCCAACGAGCCTTCTTCTAAACTCATCTTTAAATGATCTTGTTAATGGCAGATTTCTGAGTCTTTTAATTTTGGTTAGAGATGAATAACCTGTTGGTACCTCAGCATACTGAACCATTTTGATGTAGCTCTGAACATATATAATAATGATCATAGCGTCAGTGTCAGTGATGAGATCTCTATACCATTGAGTTCGATAATGACCATGAGTAATTATATTCCCTAAGAGGATAATTCTTTAGGGTGTCAACCACAATGATAATTACTAGTAAAAATATCT
>NW_018205414.1:0-634 GCF_001263595.1 Phalaenopsis equestris | reverse complement strand
GAAGAGCTCTGCACCAAGATCTCTCTCTGCGACGCCCTCATTGTTCGCAGCGGGACGAAGGTTAGCCGCGAGGTCTTCGAGTCTTCCTCTGGTCGTCTCCGGGTTGTCGGCCGTGCTGGAGTTGGGATCGATAACGTTGATCTCTCCGCCGCCACTGAGCATGGTTGCCTCGTCGTCAATGCCCCTAATGCCAATACTGTGGCCGCAGCCGAGCACGCCATTGCCCTACTCGCCGCCATGGCACGCAACGTTGCACAGGCCGATGCCTCCCTTAAGGCTGGTTCGTGTAACCTTTACCCCTTAATTTCGTTATTTCAATTTATGTGATTCACTATATTTTTGTTGTATTGGTGATACCGTTTTAATTTGCTAATCAATTCTTTTGTTCTAATTAGTGTTCCCTTTGCTATTTATTGATCGATCACTTTTTCTTAGCTACAAGTCCTTTGCCTCTGTATATATATCGGAGTGAGAGGGTTGTGCAGATTCTGTCGAGGATATTATATTCTGAGTTCTGTTTTTCAGATCATTTGACAATAAAGATTGCTGTCTTTTTCCCCCCTTTCTTGTTATATGTTTTCTTTTTTGAGATTATGCTGTGCAACCTCAGAAAATCTTGATTACTCGATATTTT
>NW_018205413.1:0-634 GCF_001263595.1 Phalaenopsis equestris | reverse complement strand
TTTTTTAAGAATGAATTTTTTAAAGTATGTTTATTAGTTCATCTTATTACTAATTTTCATGTCTTTCCTACCAGCTATAACTATAGAAGTGAAACAACTCGATGTGAATTTACTAGAGTAATTAGAGGGAAGATTGTCTCATGCTCTTTAGTTGGTATCTGTTGAATGACTTAGTTGTCTAAGAATGAATATTTTTTTTCTTCTGATTTTTCATTGCATGAACATTATTTTAATATTAAATAATTATTCTTCAATTGATGGTTTGTTCAACCATTTTTGTTGTACTTAATTTTTAATTAGATGATTAGTTATGTTGTTGGTCGGTTATCAGGCTAGCCTTTCTTTAACGGTTCTTTGGTTTGGCTATTTTGGTTTAATTTGTTAAAGTTGAAAAATATTAGTTGGCTCTTTAGCTGGTTTTGTTGGTTCCCAGAGTTAGCTACTTGGTTGTCTTTTCTAGTTTGTTTGATTGTCTGATTATTTTTTCTTTTGGTACGTTAGTTGGGCCGACTAGTTATTTTGGTTGGCTAGTTTTATTGGTCCTTGGGTTAGCTGTCTTTTCTGGTGAATATCTAGGTTGAATGAGTTTTCTAGTTAGCCTAGTTGGCTATCTTTTTTATTGTTATTTGGGTTT
>NW_018205412.1:0-634 GCF_001263595.1 Phalaenopsis equestris | reverse complement strand
TATATATATATATATATATATATGTATCCAACCATACACTTCATTGTTTCTTGTTCTGCTCTCCTGCTGGATGATGGAGTTTTTTTTATTGAAAGCCTGAAGGCCTTTAATAAGGCTTCCTCGCTCACTGATTTTTTGCCACTCGATATCACCATTCTCTGTTAAGAACCAAGTGAAGGGCCGAAAATTCAGAAATGGTGATGAAAAGTGTTAATCAAGCCCTATTTATAGGAATACTAGCACAAAAATGTAGATAGTTGAATTATTAAAAGTACTTATTCATAATATATAATTCAATTTTTACATTTAATTATCTTATTCTTGTCGCAGATGTCGCCTTTGAGAAGTAAGAGAATTGGAGAACTAAAAATATACATAAAAATATGAACAGATAAATCTCAATTAAGTTTACCGGATCTCGCTAATTAGACATCGAAAGACTACATTAGGATAATTAAATGACTGAGATGCCAAACATAATTTCCTTTGGTTGGAACCATGAGCCAACCAAACAAAAGCATAGTCGAATGAAATAACTCGAAACACCTGATCCAAGGGATGCTTATCTGTATCTCGATTGATTCCAGGATTTTCTACAAAGATGACCAAAGGGAGACTCAATTTATTTTTGTCT
>NW_018205411.1:0-634 GCF_001263595.1 Phalaenopsis equestris | reverse complement strand
TCGTTTACACCCCCTACATGTAAATATATGGAAATTGAGGGGGCGGTAGATATGTAAATCTTTTTTTTTTTTCTATTTTTTATTATTAAGAATCTTGAAATTTGGAACTATGTGCAAAAAATTATTTTCATGTTTGAAGGCCTCACTAAGATTCTCTTAATGTTGGTATTTGGTACTGCATAAAAACACCTAAAAGACCAAGAATCACAAGGGTTAGATATGTAAATAATATATTCTTCTGGTTGGCCTTCATCGTTCAAAATATACTTTATTGCAATATATTTTTATTTTAATACTCTGATGGAGTCAATTACACAACTATATTTTATTGAAGACACCCTTGCTGGATTTATAACTGCAGATAAAGACAACAACTCAACTCTTATCTATTCACACCACGAGGGCAGACCCGGTGTTGTCTTGGTACATACCGTCGTCACGCTTTGCCTGTAGTTTGATCATCCTGCTTCCATTGTTGGCTGGTGGTTCCCGTTGAGGGGGGTTGAGCGCTCCTTGTCGTGTTGGTTCTTCTCCTGGAACTGGGGCCAGTGCTAGGTAAGCGACCACTCTAAGTAACTTTACGAATTGTCATGATATCGGGTTGGTGATCTGAGTTCTCAAATCTTGCAGGCCT
>NW_018205410.1:0-634 GCF_001263595.1 Phalaenopsis equestris | reverse complement strand
CAAATTATCATTGTACAAGAAGTTTCAACATCGTCAACTCACTCATATACGATTAGATCTCCTCATTCACTGCATCTGATATTGCAGTAGACGGTGCAATATTTTTATATGAGCCAAAGAGGTGTTCGCCCATAATTATAACACATACTTTAACTAACTTATCACAATAATTATATTTCAAATAAATATGACTTATCATTGCCTCCAATATCGACTTAAACATTGTTTCTCCATGCCTAATTTTTTCGATTACCTAATGTGAATTTCACCTTACCCCTAACAATTTCTAACAAAACCCCAGAATGAAAATATTTTTTTTCGCAGTTCAAACAAATTTGAGCTCATGTAAATATTCAAATAAAAAAATTTGAGTAATGAAAACATTTGAGCCATACAAAACTTGAAAAAGACTATTTGGCGAGGAGAGGATGGCGGTGAAAACGACAATGATAGTAACGGTAGCAAGAACAGCGAGAGGGGAAGAGGAGGCAATAGGTGACGACTACAAAAGCAACATATGGTGATGACGACAACAAGAGCAGCAGGGGGTGACGACGACAACAAGAGCAACAATCAACAGTGAAGACAATTAGAGCAGTATGTCACCTCCCAAAAGAGCTCTTGTGGGTGGTGG
>NW_018205409.1:0-634 GCF_001263595.1 Phalaenopsis equestris | reverse complement strand
AGAAAAATTCAAATAAGTGAAATGAATTGGAGAATTAATGAAATTTTATTTTCTCGTTGTAAATTAAAACCAAATGATTGAATTGTATGTAGGATGTGAAATTAGCTTGAAGATCGATAATCACTTGAAAATTAATTCAAATTTTAGCTCGGATCGATATCAGATTGAAATAAATGTGCTCAGGCATGAGCTAAAATTTTTTATCAATTTTTTTTTGCTCTTGCACGACTCAGGTTGAAATATGATTGCTAACACACTTAATGATGTTATACATATAAACTTAGCAAATTTAGTTTTAAGGTCGTTAATAGCTAGAAAATTAATTTAAACTTTGGCTCGAATCGAGATCAGATTAAAAAAACGAGCCCAACAACGACCTAAAATTTTAGATCAAATTTTTTTAAGCGTTTTTAGAGATGACCACTACTCGGCTCAAAATCAAATTGTTAACAACACTAATTATATGTTGTTGTCATTATAATTATTTGTTCACTAGACCCATCTATACACACACAAACACACACACTATGCCACAAAAAAATTATCATCAAACACGAATTTTGAGGCATGACACGAATCTCAAGACAATCTCTTGAGCAATAATCACTCAAACTTCAATTAAAAGTCATCCAGA
>NW_018205408.1:0-634 GCF_001263595.1 Phalaenopsis equestris | reverse complement strand
CATTAGAAATTTTGACATCTCTTTGCTTTGCTTGGAGTTTCACATGTTTAGTTTTGACCTCCAGCACCTAGAAGGTTGAAAGCAACATGGGAGAGCTGAAGAGGAATCTCCATAGTATTGTTAGGCCTTAGGGTTAGCCCTGGCTGGCTAGGTTTTGGTCTTGGTCAGACATTCACACACTCAAGCACTCAAATATCCTCCACTTAGCCTATTTCCCTATTCATTCCAAAACTCATGTGAGTGGTCCCCAAGCTCTTAACCTTTGTCTAGAGTTGCTAGGACCAACACATAGAGGATCCAAAATGGGCTTTCCCTTGGTTTTACTGAATAAAAAGGGTAATATTATGATTATAATCTTCAATAAACTGCAATTTCACCTAAACACCAAACTTTGGTCTTCTGCCCCTAAATTTTTCAAAAATTATCAAAAAGCCCATAGAACCCTAATTTTCCCAAAATTGCCCTAATTGTCAATTCTCACCAAAAAATCATATCAACCCATTCCAAATCATTCAATATGCCCAAAGTACCCCAATTTTTCAAAAATTCCTAAAATACCCTTACATCACCCAAACTTTCCAAAATAACCCCCATTTCCCAAAATTTGCCAAAATTTCCAAAATCATTTCAAACC
>NW_018205407.1:0-633 GCF_001263595.1 Phalaenopsis equestris | reverse complement strand
TGTGGCTTATGCTTTTTTTATTTATTTGAATTACATTTCCACTTGTTAAGAGTAATTTAATTTATGTTTGAACAGGTGCGGCTATGGCTGGAAGATCTTCTTTGGGAGAAGAAATCTCATATGGATGTGTATCGCTGTAAAGGAATTCTAAATATCCATGGTTCGGATCAACTTCATACTTTACAGGTTTTGCAATTTTACCTTTGTCGAAGTATTTGAAAGATAGTTATGCTTTGCTTCACTTGCGCCGTGTTAAGAGTTCTATCTGCCATTTTATTATGTTTGAGTAGAAGAGTGCTTGCAATTTCGTAATTTGTTGAAGGGTTTATAGTAACTGTGTCTGTTTTGTTCGCCAAAAATTTAAATAGGTCTCATTTTGTAAATGTCTGAGTTAGAGTTTTGTACACTTCTATAAGAATGCAAATGCAACACTTGAAAGAGAACATGTATGTGCAAAAATAGGTTTCTGTAAACGTGTCAATTGACATTTGGAAAATTTAAAAAGTTTATGATTTTGATATTTTTGAAATTCAGAAAGGTAATAATTTTAATATTAAAACTAGATACATGAGAATCAGAGAAAAAGCATTAAGTGAAGGGCGCCATAAGAACAAAAAAATATTGCGTTCAGAG
>NW_018205406.1:0-633 GCF_001263595.1 Phalaenopsis equestris | reverse complement strand
GTATCAATTACGTCCCATAAAATTGCAATTATTCCAAGAGAGTCTGCAAATAAGTATTAAAAAGGAGCATCTTGAGGCACATAACACCCTTGTTGTCTAAGAGATCCACTGCAACAATCCATCAATAATGCAGCAGCACAACCACTGAGTTTTCCAAAGGACTCCCCACATATATATTTCATTCCGGTGGCATAAAAAAGAGAAAAAAAAGATTTACATACATATCACTCAATTCTCTATGTGGTCATATATCTATCAACTATTTTTTACATGCATGCCACCTTATCTGTGATTGAAAATGTATATTTTACTTTTTAAAAGTAAAATGATAATATTTTTTATGAGATGTGAAAAAATTGATTGGTATAAAGGTAAAAAAAAAGTATAGTATAGGTGTTAAATATGTAAATAAATAGAAATTCAGTACTATGTAGGTAAATGTGGTGAAAAAAAATTACATAGATAAGGCTCGATTCCTATGTATTTACATGTCTAACGCCTAAAATTTAGTTTTTTCTTATATGCCACCTTAATATCTATGCAAGAAAATATGTATTTTAATTTTTAAAAGCTAAAATGACTGTAATTTTTATGTGACATGAATGATCTGGGTAGTATGAATTAGGTGTTCAA
>NW_018205405.1:0-633 GCF_001263595.1 Phalaenopsis equestris | reverse complement strand
TGACAAAGCTTCTCTCAATAGTCATCAAAAATCTTCTTAACTAGCTACTTGGGCCTCACAGAATCTTCCCTGCAGTCGGAGCTCAAACTATAGGCCTTCCTTCGTATTCCTCTAATGTTAGAGCTCCTCCCTGCAGCAAGAATTCCACTGTTGCAGACCCTCTTCCGTCAAAATCCTCTAGTATTTTTCTACAATCTACATCCAAGTCTAAAGCAGCAACCAACCTCCAAGAACAACAGCCGCCAACCTCCCATAGCAGTAGCAACCTAACAACGCACAAGGTTTACAACCAAGTACGAGATGAATAGGTTCACTTCAACTCTGGAGGACAATGTTGAATCATTCACCAAGAAATAGCTTGAAGTTTTGAAAGGTAATTTAAAACAACACACCAACCTCGTGACCCTCCAAGATTATATATCATTCTTCAATCTTGCAAGTAAAGAGAGATTTAGAACTTGGATCATAGATTCAAGAGCCTCTGATTTCTTCTTCTCTTGTTCTCTCTTATCCTTTGTTCGGGTTAGGAATGAAATGACTGAAATGCCACTCCCCCCCAAACTTCACTTAAACAAATCGTCTCGACGGATAGTATGAATCAACAAATAAAAAATAGTAATAACAAATAAAAAA
>NW_018205404.1:0-633 GCF_001263595.1 Phalaenopsis equestris | reverse complement strand
ATTGAAATTTAAGTGTTAGATATGTAAATAGAAAGAAATTGAGTGGTATGTATGCAAATTTTTCCTTAAATATTTGATTTGGGTGTATTTGGACTTGGGTTAAACCAATTTGTGTCCTTAGGTTCATCTTGCCAAGATAACAAACTTGACTATAAATTTGCTGAATTTGGAATTTGAATTGTTCGTAATTTAATTCTAAAAATACTCAATTTAAAAAGATATATTAAGATTTGTGCTTAGTTGTTAGAATTCATTGAGACAATTAAATTCGATACATTTTCTTAAATTAAGTTGTCAGGCTACATGATATAAAGGTGGGGCATTCACATACATGTCATACAATATTTCTTATGTATTTACAGTTCAAGCACCAAAACATTAATATTTACATGCAAAACCCTCAATATTTTAACATTACATCAAAAGTACCATATCATTACTCTTAAAAATGAAATACATAAAGTGTAAGTGTAAATGTCAAAAATATAAAAATTATAATGGTATGTACATAAATTTTCTATAAAGTATTTAAATTTTAAGAAATCAAGTCCCTTTAAAGCAAAGTGAAATTTCAACTCCGAAGAGCTCGGATTAACTACTCATCATTAGTGCTGTCAAAAAACTCGTCATTCA
>NW_018205403.1:0-633 GCF_001263595.1 Phalaenopsis equestris | reverse complement strand
TTTTTAGATTTGAAGATCATTTGATCCTCTAAAGTTTATACTAAAATTTATGCTTATGCTTATGTGCATAATCTGGGCTCATCTTGACAACTGATCATTTTATGTCTTTTGGTTTGTCTTACTGAGACACTTCATTTGATTGTAAATTTGGGTGTGGATAATTTTTAATTTAATTTTTAAAACTTATGATTCTAATGCGCATCCAGATTAGTGATCAAGAGAATTTTTTAGGGATGTACTAATATCATGACTTATTATTATTATTGGATTCATTTCACCATGCACTCATCCTAAGAATAAATTTATTAAAAATAAAATTTTGATGATCCCAAAATCTATCCCAAACATTTAGTTTGAATATCTGATTTCTTTGAAAGTTACAACTTGCAACAAGAGTACTATTTATTCGATTGAATTTTCGTGACATATCAAGCTTAAAAGAGAAAACAAGTTGAACATGCAAAATTAGAAGTCGTGGTACATATCATGATAAAGCACATGAAATATATGCCAGATCAATCCATCATGCGCTTGCATATGTGAAGTTCATATGGAAAATGGGCGTTATGTTCTGTCTAAGTTTTCAGGGAAATTTACTTAAGTAGCACACAATTCTTATGTATTTACATATCT
>NW_018205402.1:0-633 GCF_001263595.1 Phalaenopsis equestris | reverse complement strand
AATTTAGTTATATCCTCTTTGGAATATTAACATCATAGCTCTCAAAATATAAAGAACACAATTAATCCTTGTTTCCTACATTTAAAATCTAACATCCACCATAATTTTTTCTAATTTCGATAAACGTTTTTTCCTTTTACAACATTGAAATATCACAATATTTTAATTAAATGAGATGTTAGTTTCGTTCAACATCCCTAACTATGAGGTTAGTTTTTTAATGAATAAATAGCATTACACATAGAATTGAGTTCTTATTTTTTATGTTGATGAGTATTTGTGAATATTGAATTTGTTTTTTATGAAGTTTAGTCATAAATTCAAATATTTTTTGTATGTAAAAGGTTAAAATTGGGTTGGAGCAAATAAGATTCGCAACATAACATTTAGGACTTAATTGAATCTTATTTGAATTGAATTCAAACCAAACTTCAATTATGTTCATCAAAATGAATTAATGTATTGTCATCTTACACATTCAAACAAAATTTCAAAATAGTTATAACCAAAATTATGAATATGCATTTAGGCATTCTTTTGGAAGAAAGGTGAAGTGATAGCTATGAGTATACGATATTGTGGAATCAACCACAATGCACCACGTGTGTGTGTGTGTCTATATATATATATATA
>NW_018205401.1:0-633 GCF_001263595.1 Phalaenopsis equestris | reverse complement strand
CCAAACCATCTAAGACGACTTTATCTAATTTTGTTCGTCAATGGGGCTACACCAACACTATCACAGATAAAATTATTTTGCATTTTGTCTCTAAGTGACTATAACGGTACACCCTAATGGTCTAAATTGCAGGGTATCCTAGTTCAAACAAAAAACATGACTATGATGGAGACCTAAATGAAAAAAAAATGTTAACTAGGGGGCCTATAGAGTGTTTTTAAAATTGTAGACACATGTAATACACAGTTTATAACTCAATTACCTTAGTGATATTTACCCTAATTGTTTTATAGCTTTTCGAATTGCCCAATGAATCGATTCCTTTCGTATACTTAAAATACAAATGTCATGATTTTACAAAAAATTACACAGCCTAAGTTATTGGGTCATTAAAAATTGAATCAGAAGTTCAAAAAGGAGTTCTTTTAGAAAAGTTATACTTTTTAATACACGTTAGAATTTTAAAAGAAATTTTTGTGGACAAAATCAATCTTAATAATGCTTTAATGAATATTCATTTAAAAACAAACAAAATGTCTATAGCTGTTATGGCTCTTAATTAAGGCTAATGGCATACTTGTAATTTTCATGCATCTTGGAAGGCCTCATCTACTTATAAATAGATGAGGGGTC
>NW_018205400.1:0-633 GCF_001263595.1 Phalaenopsis equestris | reverse complement strand
TTAACTACCAAATATAAGTAGTTGACTACCAGCTCCTAAATACGAGACATTCATTTGCCTGCTACGATTCGTTGATCATCGCCCATTCTCCAAGAGGATCGGATCCGCATCAATGTCAAATTCTTTTGTGATGGATTGTCATGAAGGCTGAATAGGGTGACAAAGATATAACATAATGAGAGCATGTGGGATAGACGTCAAAATAGGCTTTGATAGAGATAATATTAATATGATGTCAAAATCAAAATAAGAGCTTGAAATTCATTTAACAAATGATCGATCTCAAGATATTCAGCAATGTATATTCATGTTCTCTAAAGAAAAATAACATCTTCCGCCATAGTTTTTGCTCACTTGTCTCATTACTAACACTTTCCTAAAGGTGTGAGTTCACAGCAATGATCCGACACAAATATTTCAAAAATTGCTCCCAACATTTAGAGTTTTTAAGAAACAAGTGGTTAAAATTAGTCTTTTAAGTGAGCTACTACTGATAAGCAAACCATTCCATTTTTTAAATATAATTTGTGTGATGAATAATACTTCAAAACACAAAATATGATGAAATTCCCTTCGTAATTAATGTTTTTAATCCCTAAATCACGGTTAATCGTTTGGTCTTCGAGTTTAAAG
>NW_018205399.1:0-633 GCF_001263595.1 Phalaenopsis equestris | reverse complement strand
CGTAGGCTTACTCTGTTGTTACTTTGTTCAGAGTTGGCTTCAGCTTCAACTTCTTTTTAAAAACTTTTAGAAACTTTTCTGACTAATCAATTTTAGTAATTATATTATATATATTATATGATTAATAATCTAATTTGACTTTCTGTTAATAGGTCTTGCACCTAACAAAGAACCTCTCGATTGGAATGCCCGGATGAAGATAGCAGCTGGTGCGGCCAAAGGATTGGAATACCTGCATGACAAAGCAAATCCTCCTGTTATTTACAGAGATTTTAAATCTTCAAACATTCTCCTTGGTGAAGGATTTCATCCGAAGCTGTCGGATTTCGGATTAGCAAAGCTCGGCCCTGTTGGAGACAAGACTCATGTTTCAACTCGTGTGATGGGAACCTACGGATATTGTGCTCCTGAGTATGCAATGACGGGGCAGCTAACCCTCAAGTCCGACGTCTATAGCTTTGGCGTCGTTTTCCTTGAACTCATTACCGGACGAAAAGCAATCGATAACACTAGAGCTTCTGGAGAGCAAAATCTAGTTGCATGGGTAGGCCCTCTGCTGCACAATTGCTTCCACTTGAGGCATTTACATACATACCACCAAATTCTTATATGCTTACATATCTAACACCTAAA
>NW_018205398.1:0-633 GCF_001263595.1 Phalaenopsis equestris | reverse complement strand
CTAAACTTTACTTTTTTTACATTTATACCACCCAATTCTTTATATCACATAAAAAAAAACTTTTATTTTAGCTTTTAAAAGGTTAAATACACCTTTTCGTGCATAGGCTGGGAGGCATAAATGTAAAATTAATTTTTGGGTTTTAGATATGTAAATACATAAAAATTGGTTGGTTTGATTGTAAATCTTCCTTTAATTTTTTATTTTTCATTTTTATAACTCTTGTTTTTATTCTTATCTCTTCATAGATGATATCCTCAACTTCCCTTCTTTTTGTGCTGAAACGTTGGAAGATCATCACTTTCATTGCCAGTGATCACTGGTCTTCAACCGAGTCCGGAAACTTTGTTCCTCCGAAGAAACTTTTGCAAACGCTTCCTCTTTCTTTGGCGTATTTGCTATATATGGTTTGTTGCTGTAAATCTGTTCTAAACTGTAATTTGAAATCATCTGACTTTTTTTAGTAGTTTAGCCCTTTCTCTCCTTTGTGAATAGCTTGCAGGGATGGAGTCTGTGCGTGGAGTAAATGTTCCCATGTATACCACCCTTAGGCGCACTACTGTCGTCTTTACGATGATTGTGGAGTACCTACTTATAGGACAGAGGTATACACTTTCTATTGTTGGCAGGTAA
>NW_018205397.1:0-633 GCF_001263595.1 Phalaenopsis equestris | reverse complement strand
GAGGAAGCCACCTCTTTTTAAATAGATAAGGTTTTATAATGTTATTAGGTTATGTAATTTGGGTTACAAAATGATGGTGCAACTTATCAATGTGTCATAAACAAGGTCTTCAAAATCCTTCTTGAGCATACAATGGAGGTTTACATTGATGATAGTTAGTAAAAAGCCTAAAAGCATCTCAACACATTTCTCATATGGAGGAGTGTTTCAAACTTCTTCGTCGGTACAAAATGTGACTTAACCCTAATAAGTGTGCTTTCAGAGTCACTTCAGTGAAATTGTATGGATTCATGGTTACTCATCATTGAATTGAGACAAACCAAGAAAAAAATTAAGGCACTGAGAGACATGGTGCCTCTAAGGAACATCAAAGAGGTGCAATGCTTGAATGATCGTATGGTCGCTCTATCCCGCTTTTTGGCTCGTTCTGAGAATAAGTATCACCTGACCCACAATTACGTGTATTTTTAAACTCCAAATTATTGCAAAAAACTTAGCCCAAATTATAATCAGCAACTTGTGTGAATAAATTAAAAGATTAGAAAAATCAATAATAAAGCTTTACATTAGATATACTACACAAGTATATATATCGTTCCAAGTAATATAAGATTTTCTATAAAAACCCCAGTA
>NW_018205396.1:0-633 GCF_001263595.1 Phalaenopsis equestris | reverse complement strand
CCACAGATTTGGGCATATGGAATCAGACTATACCAGGGGAGTGTTCTGTGTCAAGGAGTATGGTGTTCTTGAAAAATTGGGTAATGACACAGTAGTAGACTCTGATGACAGTGAGGACACGAAGCAAGAGGAGCATCCTTCAGTTGAAGAAATAAACGGTGATCTAGAAAAAGATACAAACTTCAGAGAGGATTCTCAATTTGCAGCCAATGAGGAAGAGACACGATCGATTCCAATTGAACCTAAGATAGAAATTACAGCTGATGTACCAGTAGTTGTTCTAGAAGGTAGTGACTGATGTAATTAGCATTCTGGTAGAGTATGAGATTATGGTACCTCGAGCTAGCATTCTGCAGGCATTGAGGGAAGCATCAACAAGACTGACTTTAGTTGTTTAAGGGGCAATGAGGTTAGGGAGCCGATATCAGGCACATGTAACCCTAAATTAAGAAATTTATACCCTTTAGATACATAGACTCATTGTTGAGTTGCCCCTACTAAGGGAGGTCCCACATGTCAGTGATGCAACCCACCCTTTTGTGTTAAGTTGAGAAAATTACAGAGTTCATATGTTAAATTCAGTTCAAGAGTTCATATGTTAGATTCAGTTCAGCATGGTACCAATCATCAGAT
>NW_018205395.1:0-633 GCF_001263595.1 Phalaenopsis equestris | reverse complement strand
ATAAGCATACTTTAAATATTTGGGAAGCACCTTCATCTCAAGTTCAGAGAGTTTCTCAATGAAAGGAACAAGAGATTTATATTTTTTATTAGCATCAAGTATCTCAAATCTCTCCCAAACAACTTTTTAGTTATCTTCAATGAGTAAGGCAAAATCGTCCATAACGTCTGTAGAAACATCCTCATTCAAATCTTGCTCCACTAATTTAACTTCAAAACTTACCCGAAAGTGGCTATTACCTAAATAGTCAATAAATTCCATCCTATAACATGCTTCATCATTGTAATCAAATTGAAGCTTAATAGATTTTAGCAAATTAAAAGTTACCTCATGATTATTCACTCTCATTGTTTGCTCTCATTTTTGCAAATCAATCATCACTCTGTTAGTGGCTAGGAATGGTCTACCTAATATGATAAGGATCTTCTTATCTTCCTCCATATCTAATACAGTAAAATCAATAGGGAAGATAAAGTTATCCACTTTCACAAGAACATCCTCTATAGCCTTCCTCGGATAAATGATCGACCAATCAGTAAGTTGATTGGTTACAATGGTAGAAGACAACTCTCTTAATCCAAACCTCTTGAAAATAGACAATGTTACACTTAAATCACATACAGCCTTCCCGTA
>NW_018205394.1:0-633 GCF_001263595.1 Phalaenopsis equestris | reverse complement strand
TCTTAGGTTCTACCTCTTTGCCACAATTGGACAATTTCGTTTGCAATGGCTTCAATCCTCTAGATAGAAATAATGGTTGAAAAAAATGTTTGGAACAATAAAATGAATATAATTGCATTATATATTGTGTTATCTTAAATGGAAGCAGCTTTGACCATACCTCTAATTTATAAATTCACATTTAAGTTTGTTTCATCTTTATGGAGTGTTTTGTTTTGCAAATATATTGTGAGGTGAAAAAACTAATGAGATATCTAAGACGTTGTATCAGAAAATATTACGTTCGGATAACGGACGCGATGCACGGATCACACACGAGATTTTTTTTTTTAAATTTTCCTCCAATGCATCTCGTGCGCGATCTGTGGATCACGTTCGTTGTCCGGACACAGCTCTAAATACGGATTTTTCATTGTATCAACCCCACAAGTATATTGTTATGTGTTCATTGATATTTTATTACTATATTCATGAAGTAATGAATTTGTTTATATATTTATTTGGTTATAAATTGTTTATATATCCACCGAATTAACGTTATAAATTGTTTGTGTTGAATTTTAATTTTAATTTTTTTATTTTTTTTAAATATGTTGGTTTAGTGAGGTTTTTTTTATAAGTTTTTTTTTTTTT
>NW_018205393.1:0-633 GCF_001263595.1 Phalaenopsis equestris | reverse complement strand
AAATATAAGCTAACCCGGGTCAAACCCAAACCCAACCTGAGTCAAGTCAGCTTAACATAGGTCAAACTGAATTCAAATCTAAGTTAACCCGGGTCAACTCAACTTAACTCAGGTCAAACCCAAACCCAACCCGAGACAACCCAACTTAACCCGACTCTAACCTAATTCAAATATAAGATAACTCGGGTTAACCTAGCTTAACCCAAGTTAACCCCACTTAACCCAGGTCATACCCAATTCAAATCTAAGCTAATCTAGGTCAACCCAACTTAATTAAGATCAAAACCAAATTAAACCCAACTCAATATGGGTCAACCTAGCTTAACTCGGGTCAATTTATGTCAAACTCAGCTTAATCTCTGAAAATATATATCCAATCCAGAGTCAAGCTAGCTAACCCATGTCATACCTTAACTCAATTCTGAGCCAACCTAAGCTGGAAGATTTAGCTTACCTTAATCTTAACCTAAGTCTAACCCAAAGCTAAAAATACATGTTATTTTCATGTTATCTCACGTTCTATATATTATCTCATGTATCGGGTGCTATCATATATTTTAAATGTTATTTAACGTGTTATTTCATGTTTAAAAATAAATTAATTAATTAATATATTATATATATATATATATA
>NW_018205392.1:0-633 GCF_001263595.1 Phalaenopsis equestris | reverse complement strand
TTTTTTTTTCATTTTTATTTTTATTTTTGCTTTCATTTTTAAAAACATGCTTGTATATAGTGCAATTTTTAAGTGTTCTTATTTTTTATTTTTGAAAATAAATTAACTTATTATTAAAAACATTCAAATTTTCATTTATGTTTTGAAGAAAATATTAGGTTCGTGCAGCACACATCCATACAACTAATCATATTTAAGCACGCACACTCTCTCTCCTGTGATTGGTTGTTAGTACGTGTCATCATAGACATCTCACTTAAGAATGAAGAGTAATCATGCTTACAACATAATCTTCATCACTACTTCATTTGTTAGCATATTTGGTTTCCTTGACATTTCATATTTTTTAAGAAAATTCATACAATTTTCATTCTTTACATATGCAATGAAAAGTTTATTTATAAAATATCTTTAGTGATCTCTAATTAACTCATATTATTTCCTTTAACTAAATAAATCGAACTTGTTAAATGACAGCCGACATGATTAACGATAGGGAAGAAGACTCCAAGGGTGACATAATCTTCATTTATATAGAATTCCATATGCGTGCAATATTATAGCTATGAGCTTTACAAATGCCTTTTTGGGGAGCATTTTTATCATTTTTTAGCTTTATTTATTTATTTTTTT
>NW_018205391.1:0-633 GCF_001263595.1 Phalaenopsis equestris | reverse complement strand
CATCAACTGCTCTGGTATATATATTTCATAACACTCTGACCCAAATCCGACTCAAAAAATATTCGGGTCAACTTTAACTCGGATTTTTTTAGTCGAGTTCGAGTTTGGTTGGCGTGTCGGGTCAATTTTTGGCACCCCTACCAAAACATGAGGGTAGTCCCAAGAAAGTACAATGACCTGTTGTTTATTTACGAAAAATCGGTCTGCTTGCCCAACCTAAATCTGATTAAGAGTGTAGATGCAAATTGCCTATATGAATTGGTAGCTAAAAGTGAGATTTTCCTTTGATATGTCCGAGAAGTATCTTTAAAGAGTTGATAGTGTTTGATGGGACTCATGCATTTATTGGCAAATTTGATTGACTATGATAGTGATGTCAAAGTTTGCAATAAACCTTCTAGCTGCCAAAGGGATAAGATTGGACCAATGGCTTGTTTTTTGTTCTTTTTAATTTTGAAGTTGTCCTGTCTAATCATCGTCTTAAGATTCCCTTTCCCAAAGAGCTTTCTTACTTGAATCATTGGAACGATTCAGAGAAGAGGAGGGAGCAAAAAAGAGGGCAGTAAGATGAAAACTAGGCAGAAAAATTTAAAAAGAATAATGGAGAGCTTATGTGAAGTAAACCACGTGCGA
>NW_018205390.1:0-633 GCF_001263595.1 Phalaenopsis equestris | reverse complement strand
ATTAATTTTTTCAGAGAAATGTCACATCGCCACGATATGAAAGTTAGACATATTCCATAAATAGAGATAAGGAGAAAGAGAGTGAGAGCATTCAAACCTTGGTTGCTGGCACTTGCACAGAGCTTCAACAATGAAAAACATTAAAATAACTATTAAAATCCATCACAGAGAAAGAGAAGCTTTATTTCTATTTGGTCAACGCGTGACCAAGTTCGGAGAAAATCGTAGTATCAGTTACTTGAAGATGGATATCAAACCATCCGTCCTAATTTATCTTTCTCAGATTTAGAAAAACTGAATCACCATAAGATCTATAGACATTGAACAATAAGGCTACCCAATACACTTTCTCGGGAAGGCATGCCCTAATCATTAACATTTCAAAACACCTACAACTAAATAGAATTGAACATAGGAATATTTAATTATGCAAGGTACAATGCTATTAAGAAAAAAATCACCTCAAGTTTCTAGTACAGAAGAGCCAACCAATGATATTTGATAAAAATACACAATTCAATAACTTGGTGAAACAACCCAGAGTCATGCCTCCTCCACAACTGCAATATGAAAATATTTGGTTGATCCTCTTGTTCGTACACAAGTAACAGCTCTAATATACATATTTTTAAT
>NW_018205389.1:0-633 GCF_001263595.1 Phalaenopsis equestris | reverse complement strand
CCACATTGATCGTAGTTGGTCGCATAGGTCGTAGTGGGGAGATGTAATAACATCAGTCAGTCATGATGTTGTGGTTGGAACACACATGAGCAGTGAGTTATATAGGTCGTAGTTGGTTGTGTAGGTTATAGTAAGGAGTTATAATAACATCAATTGACCATCAAGTTCATGGCCTTGTAAGTTGTAGTTGGTCACGTAGACCATAGTAGGGAGATGCAATAGTATTAGTTGGTCATCAAGGTTGTAGTTGGAAGTTGCATAATTAGTGAGCCACACGCGCCATAGTTGGTAACATAGGTTGTGGTGGGGAGCTGCAATTGTTTCAGTTGATCACTAAGATCATAGTTGAAAGCTACAAGCGTAATGAGCAAAAGCCATGGTGGGGCGTTGTAATAGCATAAATTGGTCACTGTGGCAATAGTTGGTAGCTCTAATGACAGTAGTTTGTCACATAGGTCATGATAGAGAGTTGCACTAGCATCAGTTGTTCACTGAGACCATAGTTGGAAATTGCATGAGCAGTGAGCCAAATAAGTCGTAATTGGTCACCTAAGCCATAGTGGGAAGCTATAGTAGCATTAATTGGCTACTAAGGCCTTAGTTTGACGTTGCATGAGTAGTGAGCCACATAGG
>NW_018205388.1:0-633 GCF_001263595.1 Phalaenopsis equestris | reverse complement strand
CAGGAATGCAATCTACACTTCTCTGAATAGAATGGAAAAACACCAATGATCATCTGATAGATAAGGAGAAACCCTAAGTGAACACTATTAAGATTGAGGCAAATATCGTAGATGGCAATCTAATGAACAAGAACAACCTTGTCAATAATGAAGGAAACAAAGATGCTTATCACAAAAGCAATTGGAACAATGTATTATACATGAAAAATGTGATAGAAAGAATCTCAAATAGGTCCAACGATCGCAATAGAGGATGCGGTAGGACACATTAAAAGAAACCTAAGGGTCCGTCTTTTGACTACACAACTCATGCTAGCCATGTGACAGCACATGCTCAAAACAAAAGATAATCAATGAATCATTCAAGAGATATCTCGGCTGAATTTGCACACTATCGATACAACGGGATTCACAACATAGGCCAGACAGACAATAACGACCGCACGGACATCTGCCTAGCGGTTCGCATTATTTAACTGACCCCCAATGCACAACACATTTTTAGGCCTTCGGGGCTTATTAATAGTTACACAATTGTATTGTTCATTTGCATGCTCGGTCTGCCTTATTCTTCTATGATGCTCTACTCCTTGAGTGTGTCTCTCGTACAGTTTTTGATTCAACAATCTAAAA
>NW_018205387.1:0-633 GCF_001263595.1 Phalaenopsis equestris | reverse complement strand
TTTTGTATGTTCTGATGTCGACGAGCCGCTATCCATTTGGGATGTGAGAGACCTACTCTTTGCCCTGAGACTTAGCTAGAGCTTTGGAAGCATCAATGCATTCCCATACAAAATAAACATCTTTTGATGGCTTATTTTCTAGGTTTATGATAATATAAACAAAATTATTTTTTACCGAGATTATTTTCGGATATTTTTCAAGATGCAATTAACCAAAAGGATACATTCTTCTGAGAGAGTCTTAACCCCAAAACCAAAATATTCTTTTTGGTTCAATGGTTATGGGTGGCTTATGTTGGGATTATCTTCGTAGATGTTATTGTTTCGAGGTACTTCAATTCGATCATGTTAAGACGCAAACTTCAATCCTTCATATGAGAATTACCCATATGTAAGCGTTTCACTTGTTTTTTTTTTTTGTCTATTTATTATTGTTTATCGCTTCTATTCGATTCCTCTCGTCTTCAAATCATTTATATGATCCAGGAGGAAGATTTATTCGAATAATGATTTATACGACGACATATAAATAGACAAGTTAACCACTTCGAATTTTCAAAAGAATCAAGAAAATAATCAAACACCAGCCAAGCCTGAGTTTACTCAAAGTCAGCTCGTGTACACCCTTATGCA
>NW_018205386.1:0-633 GCF_001263595.1 Phalaenopsis equestris | reverse complement strand
ATATCAAACTAAAGGCCTAAAAAATAATTATAACAGCATTTACTCTCAATCTATTTTGTGAAAACCAAAGACCCCGTTAATGTTTCTTGATGACCACCAAAGCATAGACTAATATGTAGAAACTCCCATGCTTAATGATTTTCTTCGTTAAACCACTTCTGCTTTCCTTCCACTAAACACATAAAAACTGGTAAGTAATGAAATAAACTAAACAAAATATTGAAAAGGTAGATAAACACACGAACAGGTTAGCCTTTCCAAGTAAAAATTATATATTATTTTAAGTTTAAAAAGATACATAATGAGTAAGATATTATGCTGCCTAATTCACTAATCTGGACAAAGGCGGGCATTACAGAGCCACTTTCTTCGATATATATGAATATTCGAGGAAAGTTAAAAACACCAACACTTACAATTCTATGCATACTTTATTTCTAGTTATACTAGGAGGACGAGTAGAATATTGAGTTAATACACCTTCATATTATTTTTCAATCATGCAATGATATATTTGTACTCTTACATGTGAATAGATGATAGAGAAGAAATATTCCTCTACATATCAATTATCTCTCTCTAGATGGTATCAAAACAACAACAAGCCCCAGTCAAGCATCCAAATCCTCTCCT
>NW_018205385.1:0-633 GCF_001263595.1 Phalaenopsis equestris | reverse complement strand
TTAGAAAAATCTTTAGATATTTTTCCTAGCAAGAATTGGGACTTTTTCTCTTGAAAAAAAAGGTGAAACAAAGAAAGAAAAAAAGAAAGATATATACAATTATTTGACTTGAAGTGCTACTGTAAATCGGAAGTTAATTTTGTTTTAGTGAATATGATTTAATGTGTTGCGTCGTACAAAATTTAACATAGGTTTATTGTCAATTTGGAGTTTTATTGGTTTGTAACTTTGATTGATATCTTCCCAATCCAGGCTTAGGTCAAGATGAGATTAGGCTTGGGTTGGGTTGAAAACAAGCTGAGAAAGCTGGGTATTCTGTATTTATTTTATGTTGCGTTTACTTTTTCATTTGTTTTTAAACATTTTAATGAATTTTTTTAATCGTTATTTGTTTTGCGAAAGTAGCTAATTTTTTTCTCTCTATATGTTCAACAAAGCAACAACTTCAAGCCCTCATGGAAACACTTAACTCAACAGAACCTCATTATGTTCGCTGTGTGAAGCCAAACTCATTGAATTGCCCTCAAAAGTTTGAGAACTGGAGTGTCTTACATCAGTTGAGATGTGGGGTAATTATGAACTATTTGACTTACAAAAAATCTCAGTTCTATTTTCAAGTTTTTTTTTTTTTTT
>NW_018205384.1:0-633 GCF_001263595.1 Phalaenopsis equestris | reverse complement strand
GTCATAAACCTATGCATGACAAGATAATTTTACCTTATAAAGTTTAGTAATTGTGGTATTTTTTATATAATACTAAAGGTTTGAGTCACATGCATGTAAATATATAAAAAATAATAATAATAAGACTTCTGTGGCATGCCTGCAAGTGCCCCTAGGTTTTTTTTTTCTTCTATTTTTTTATAATGTGAGTAATTAAATAATGAAACACTGAAAACAAATAATAAAAAACCTCTTCGATATAAGTAGAAAGTTCCTCATCAGAAGAAAACATCAGAATTTTCTTTGCATCAGCAACTGACAGGGACTCATAAGCTTTTTCACTGCAACCGGCAATCTCTTCTCTGTAAAATCAAGTAAATTTTTGACATGAAATAATTTTTAAAGAGTTTTGCAACGCAATCTGATAAACCCACCCCTTCCTTACCTGACAGTTTTTGCAAGAAGATCCATGAAATAAACGTAAGTTTCATGGGGCACAGTCTGCCTGGCGATTAAAACACTGTTGTAAGCACCTTCCATGAAAGACTGTTCCAGCTCAACAGCATGTTTGATACAAGGATTCTCCAGAGCATTTGGTGGGAGAAGCTCCAACTCTGTATGGAATTCAGCTATTCTGTTTTGGACCAGGAGCCT
>NW_018205383.1:0-633 GCF_001263595.1 Phalaenopsis equestris | reverse complement strand
AACTTAATTAGGCTAGTCTAGGTTAGCCAAGGGGTGGTCGATTAATTTAAAACAATTTAATTAGCAAAGTTGGGTTTTTCCTACTTAATTGAGTTAGTCTAGGTTAGCCAATGGGCCAATTAAACTAGGTCGATGATCAATTGAGCCAATTAAGGCGATGATTGCACTCTCGAAGAGCTATAATGTTCGGTTGGGTTAATTAAGTCAATCTTGAGCCAGTTCAGTCCAATTTAGTCAATTAGGTTTGACCAGTGATTCACTTGAGCTTGAGTTGTGTTTAAATGCTATTCCCAGCTAAGTCTAATGAGTTAATATGACTCAACTAAGGCTATCTGGGGCTCTGCCATGTTAGTCCGGGATAAATTTGGTCTGTTGTGCTCAAGTTGGGTCGATTATGCCAACTATCTTTTTGGGCCTATTTGGATTGGCAAAGTCAACAAGGACAATACTAGGTCAACTGGGACCCCATCTAAGCAGTGCTAGGTCATTTGAAATCACATTAACTTACTTGAGACTATGTTAGATCAGATAGGAAGTCATTTTGAATCATTTTAGGTGAACTAGGACCATATTAGGACAACAAGCATTATGCTAAGTCGTTTAAGGCCATGTTAACTCAACTAATGGCCATTT
>NW_018205382.1:0-632 GCF_001263595.1 Phalaenopsis equestris | reverse complement strand
GTATTACAGACATAGTATAAGCTCTAAACATTTTATCATGTTGTTGTCCTAAAACTGCCATAATAATGTAGTCACTCGTATCGCACATTAACTCAAATGATTTACCCCAATCAGGTGAGACAATTATAGGAGTCGTGACTAACTTTTCTTTTAAAGTATTAAATGCATTTAACCATTCATTATCAAAATTAAATAGATCGTTCTTTTTTTAAAAGATGGCATAAATGTTTAGAGATTTTTGAAAAATTCTTAATATATTGCCTATAAAATCTAACATGTTCCAAAAAAGATCTAACTCCCCTCACAGTAGTAGGCAGAAAAGTTTTTCAAAAACTTGGAATTGTTGTTGGGTATGCTTTTGTACCTCTTTCAAAAACTTTATGACCAAACACAATTCCTCCAGCAGCCATGAATTGACACGTAGAGGTTTAACAATTTTGATATAAGCGACCCATCAGTGGCGACATCTATAATACACCTAAGAGATTCTACTAAATCACTGTAAAAAAAATCTGAATTATCTACCAATCGGGCAGTGCATGATGGGGGCAATTCCTAAGATGTTTCTTAAATTGTTCTCACGCTTCATAAATTGATTCACCTTCATATTGACAAAATGAAGTGATATCATT
>NW_018205381.1:0-632 GCF_001263595.1 Phalaenopsis equestris | reverse complement strand
TTTTTTTTTTTTTTAAAAAACTTTCTTCCCCCAATTCAAAAGCCCCACCGTAATGCACTGGTATTGATTAGTATTAAGAATGGTGGGACCCGTTTGACACATGATACCCCACCATTAGACTGATGTAATATTTTTTTTTTATGAGAAAATAGATTAAAATTTTATGAGGATTTAAATTCTTGGCCAAGTTTGAAAATCATCCATCTTTAATTTATTTGAACAACTTGGCATTATTTTATTTCTTAATTTATATTTATACACCCTTTTTTAATTAAATTTATTTTACATTCAGCTACTTGCATTGTCGGCTAAGGATGATTATGAGAGGCTAATCTTGAATTGACTAAAGTTTTATTCGCTAATCTCCATGGAGTCAGATGAGAGAAATCAAGCATGAAGGAGGATTAGTTTCTTGAGAAGTCCAAAAAATGTTAATTATATTTTAATCTCTTGTTTTAATTTTCTATTGGAATTAGTCCTAGTTGGTGGGCTATTATGAATTCAATTTGTAGAGCTATGGTCCCTCCTATTTCATGTGAGTTGATGATCGATCTGGACCGTCCGTTGCTCTTATCTGTGATGGTGAAAGGGGGCAATTGATCTTTTGTTTCTTTTTGGTCTTTTTTTTTTTT
>NW_018205380.1:0-632 GCF_001263595.1 Phalaenopsis equestris | reverse complement strand
TGAGAGAAGAAAATGTTAGTCGAGTCTTCAATCCAGTATAACTTCAGAATTTAACTCCTTCCGATTTAGCTACAGCTCCAAGCCTTCATCGCCCCTTATTTTTGAAGGGTTTAGGACTCTATTTATAAAATATAAGAGTGCCTCCGCTGCAAATAAGGAAAGATTCCAATCCATCCCATTAAACGATCAAAAAAGATTTCCTTAATCATATGACATTTCATTTACATTTAAGTGCCTTAACACTGCCAGAATTGAATGATATGGGGCCGTTCGATGCGTCTCATCGAGATACTTGATTTGACTATAAACTTATCAAATTTGGAATCTGTTTAACCTCCAATTAGTCACTCAAAACTTTCAACATGACTTGATTTGACTTAGATTTGACCAATTTGGTGTCATTGTGTTCGTCTCGTCTAGTTGGTCAGTTTGACTATAATTTTGTTAAAATTGGAATTCAACATGATGTTTAATTTAAATTTGAACATTTCTTGCCAAATAAATACTTTGAAACTGATGCTAATTATCTCGAGATTAGTGCCAAATAATAAAATTTATTCATAATGTATCATTTCTAAATATGAATTTTTTATTGTGAAATATATAAATATATTAAAATTGTGTGCTAGACT
>NW_018205379.1:0-632 GCF_001263595.1 Phalaenopsis equestris | reverse complement strand
TATATAGTAATTTTTTAGATTTGAGTTGATCCAAATTCAAATTTGCTGAATACTTTTTGGGACGCAGGATCTCATATTGTTCGTGATACCCCACAATCTGGTATAAGATTATAAAATACTCCCCTTTAAGAAGGGAAAAATAGAAATAGAATTTTTTTTTTTTCAAATAGCCTAGAGCCGGGTCGTGAAAAAGAGAGAGGAGCCCCCATCCCCCCACCTCGATGTGGGAGGGGGGATTTAACAACGACAAAACTATTGCCCGGGGAGGCAACTCGATGCCCGGTGTCCTTTGTCTCGATCAGCCGATTTTGCCTCGAAAGTTTTTGAATGTATTTATTATTGATCAGACGTTACTTCAAGCAGGATCAAAGCACTTCGGACACCAAAGACTATGTGTTCTTTTTGGTCGGCAGATCTATTCAGAAATAATAATCGTTACCTAATATTTGAATATACAAAATTATTTAAAAAATTAAAAGTCTTAAGTACCCTCAATTGGATAATGAGTAGTAAGAATACAGATAGTAACAAATTATATTGCATCAAATATATAAATGAATTTTTGTGAAGATAATGAAAAAAACAAAACAGCTGAACATACATTACAACGTCCGAGCTTGCTTTTATCATTT
>NW_018205378.1:0-632 GCF_001263595.1 Phalaenopsis equestris | reverse complement strand
AAACTAATCTCCGCCGTCGATCTCTACCACCGCGGCGTCCCAATCTTTTCCCGCGTCATCGAGACCGACACCTCCACCTCCTGGTTCCGCAACTCCGCCTTCTTAATCGACGCGCCTTCCGCAACAGGGGCTGTATCGCCCAAAGATCTGACTTTGAGCTGGATAGTGATAGACCCTGCCAAGGGGCGGGCGGTGAACTTATCGAGCCGGAGGGCGGTGGCGGTGGAGAAAAGAGATTGGTGCGTAGGGGAGACGGTGGCGCGGTTCGCAACGGTGAGGGAGGGGTTGGCGGTGGGTGCGGTGGTGATGTGGCGGAAGGGGAGAGAGGATGTGATGGAGGTGACGTTGATGGTGGAGGATATGGACGGTGTGTGTGTGAGCGGGTTGGAGGGATTGAGAGCGGTGGTGGCGGCGATGGAGGGGGAGAGGAAGGGGATGGGAGAGGATGAGGCTGGGGAGAGGTATTTGGAGTATGTGAAGATGAAGAGAAGCAGAGAGGAGAGGAGGGATAAGAGGTTGTGCTTCGGGGATATCTGCTTCGCCGCCTTCGCCGTCTTCCTCTCTCTGGCTTCTGTTTCCCTCTATTTTCTCCGCTGAGGGAGAAATCATTTGTGTGTATATATTATGTAAAA
>NW_018205377.1:0-632 GCF_001263595.1 Phalaenopsis equestris | reverse complement strand
GCTTTGTTGTTGTTGGATCTTATAATCCGTTACTTCTTCTGAATCGACCATATATTCCCTATTCATAAGATGTCAGAACTTATTTTATATGATCTTATCATGTGTGAGGCGTTAACGTACAATTAGTCCAACCATGCTGAAGAAAATAAGGCAATGATTCGATGATTTATGACATAAACTTTTCGTGTCGGCAATAAAATCAAAATAGCATTGATATATATTTTGTGTCGGCCAATACTTGTAAGGGCTCACAAGTAATACGCTTACCAGCGCGACAGCATATATTGAAGTTTAATCACACTGATTATGGATTATTCGAGAGCATTGTAATTATTAGTACAAAATAATAGTTTTTTGATCGATGCATGTGACAGAAACCAACTCTGTTTAGACTTCTGATGCCATTTTTTTCCTGGAAAAATAATTGAAGACAAATTAGTGATTAGTCAAAGACAGATTCGTTTCCATTTGGTACTTTAATAATAATTAGCAATACTGATTTAATATTGAATTGATTGAATAACATTGTCTCGATCATTAATATTGATGGAGTGTATTTTTTTCTAGAAGAGAGGATAAGTTTAGGGTTCCTAAAACTTAATTAATTAATTAATTAATTGATTAATTAATTA
>NW_018205376.1:0-632 GCF_001263595.1 Phalaenopsis equestris | reverse complement strand
AGATCGCTAATTGCTGTGATGACGGGAGCCAACGGGGCAATATCGGTCAAAAGTGTGAGGTTTGTTGACGGTGACCCTCACAGAGACAGAAGTTTATGTAAAGTATAAAGTAAATGTAAGGTTAAAGTAAATGTTTATAGAAAATTAAGTATTTTTATTTAGAAAAAGTCATTTAGAAAAAGTCATTGATGCGTGCATTAGCAAACATATTTCAGGTTTCTTATAAAAAGATGAAAAATCGACATATTAAAAGATTTTTTATAAACTTGCATGCCTATTGAATTCTTATCTTTGAATTACTGTAGTTTAGAAGTGTGATTACTCTCTGGTTATATTTGGATAATTCATTATATTGCTTTCATATTATATTTATGCTTTAAACATTTCAACAAGATGAATAAAAGATGATCAAATATATATAGAAGATGAACAAACGAAAATGTACACATTTCTACCTGTTAATTTTTAATTACTTTATTTAGTGACTCGTTGATGTATTATTTGAATATTAAATCGTCAGTGATAGAATTAGAAATGCAGAGAATTGATTTCACCGTCCGACCTTTCGTTCCCGTTTATTGACCAAATATTTTCCAAATTTCTGTTAGATTACATCAGGGATCGACTTTAAG
>NW_018205375.1:0-632 GCF_001263595.1 Phalaenopsis equestris | reverse complement strand
GCTCCATATGTTGGGTCAGTCTTTGGAGGTTCACGAATTATTCCAGTGAGATGATTGAATTTTCCCACGTCCTTTGATGAACAAAGATACAGATTAGGATCATTGGAGAAAGTTGTTGTCGTTTAGTTTATTTGTTGTGATCAAGAAGTTCATGTTATTTTCATATCCTCAGGTCTGCAGAGAAACGAATGTTGGAATTGATACTCCGTTGGAATCAAAAACACTTTCTGATGACAACTTAGTTTTAGAGGAGTCCGTCGTGGTTCCGATTGAGCCACATACGAGATGTTAGGTTGTTGAAACGTCGCAAGGTTTCGAATGCTAGAGGGAATGTATCTGGCCTCGGGAAGTGGTTATTGTTGGAAGAGATCTTCTGGTCGGTTGGACGAAGCTTCCTACCATCAAATCATGTATGCTGGAAGAAATTTCTTTTGGAGGCAGGAGATTGGATGGAGAATAGATCTGAAGCCTCCGTTGAAATCTCCATATGTTGGATAAAGAAATCTCCTTTGCCGCTTCCTTTGAAATCTGAAGAACTCAAGCTGATGCTGGATAAGGATCTGCTAAAGCAGGAACCCGCAGAAGCAGGAGACGGGATGTTGAAATATAAACTTGGTTTTAGTTATTTAAAT
>NW_018205374.1:0-632 GCF_001263595.1 Phalaenopsis equestris | reverse complement strand
GCTTGCTCTTATAGTTAGTTACATCTTAAGTAGCTGAAAATACTTAAGAAAACTCTCGATTAAAGTTAACATTTGTTCTCAAATAAATTTAAAGTGTCAAGATCATGGAAAGAAACGTCAATGTTCAATTCTAATGGTAATAGATTTCGAAGTATCCAAAACTATCTTAAAGGTTTTGTTTTGTTGTTTTTTTTTTTGCTGATTTTTTGTTGTTTTGTTCAAGTCGTTTGATTGTGTTGATATCAATATGTGGTTTTGTATTGAAGCTTTGTTGTTGTTTTAAGGTTTTTATGTTGTCGTTGTTTTAATTTATTGCAGTCATTTTGTTTTGTTTCTTTATTTTGTTTATGTCGTTTTGTTCTGTTGTTTTGTTTTGTTTATATCATTTTACTTTGTTGTTTTGTTCTTTTATGTCATTTTATTTTGTTTTTATCAATTTGTTATTTTGATATTCACCATTCCAGCTTCAGAATGTCATCTCTACAAAATTGAGATATCACACCCTAATAACATGCAAAGTCAATCTAAAGCATAATTTGTCTCATGTCTTCAACAAACCTACAAAACAGAAAAAGATTAGTAGGAAATCATGTTTTGATTTGTCAATTTAGTTGGTTGAATAATTTTTAAAT
>NW_018205373.1:0-632 GCF_001263595.1 Phalaenopsis equestris | reverse complement strand
TACCTTAGTTCATTAATTGGGAGTCAAAATAACAGAGAAAATAGTTTAATCTAAGAATATTTATACTCTAATTTTAGAGGCCTTACCTAGAAATTTTAAGGATATTTTTTAGCACTAGACACATCCTCTTTAGCCAAAATTTCAAAAGCATCATTAGTGTAAGCACCTAAAATGTGGTTAAAGAAATTTTCAGAACATTTAATAAAACATCTTAGAATATTTGCCAACTTTATCTATAACGATTTCTTTAGAGTTAGATGAAATTGAAGAAAAAAGGTCAATGCATATGTCGAGGAGTCATAAAAAAGCTTTGGTTAGATAATTATAAATATTAAAGGAATTAGCCCTTATTTATGTATGCATGGGATTTTAATAGAAGAAAATTTTAAACAAAAATTCATGGATGTTGTCGACCACGATTGTTCATCCCCCGATCATCACATCGAAGACCCTTGCAGAATCATGGTGAGCACTACAGAATCACGATGTATGTTGTGCAACAACAAAATACTGTGCAAAGTAACGACCAACATTGCGGAGTAATAAATTATCCTACGGAGCAATGCACCCCAAAAAGGTATAACAATGCACTTGAAGGTAGTGTAACAAGGAAAAATATTACATCAGTACTA
>NW_018205372.1:0-632 GCF_001263595.1 Phalaenopsis equestris | reverse complement strand
AAAAAACTAAATAATATCTTGTTTGTGTCTGCCCTAGATGCTCTATAATTGAAGTCCAATTCTAAACTTATTTGGAGACTTTATAATGCAAATTCTTTTCTTGCTTTTCAGTGCTTTAATAATTATGAATCCCTATGGACAAAACCAAATTACAAGGTTACTTCTTTTTTGAAAAATCATCATTTTGTTATAGTGAAGATAAATTATAAGTACCATGAAAGTTAATTTATGACTCATGGCTTATGGTTATAGTTGAGGTGAAATTTCGCACACACAAAAACATAAGGTTGCATAAGTAATAAAATGTAAACGTATCGTTTCACAAGGATTGATTGAACGATTCTTGAAATTAAATCTGATAAATATTCTACAAAGATTCAAAATGGAGATGCATTATAGTTGGAAAACATGTATATATTATAAGAAACTAAACTAAATAAAACTTATATTATTTGTGTGACACATGCAATTACGTGAAATATGTGCTAAAAAAATCACATATCACTTTTTTAGTAGCATCCTTCTACTTTACTATTGATATTTGCACAATCATTTTCTCCAAAAAGTTGCAAGCCACCTCTTGTAAATTGCTCTTGAATGTGATACCTGTTATGACATCCATGAATGTCATT
>NW_018205371.1:0-632 GCF_001263595.1 Phalaenopsis equestris | reverse complement strand
CTAGTACATAAAGAACAATTTTGTAATTTTTAAGTAAAAAAGTAATACAAAATTTATAATATGTGTGAAAAATAATTATATGTTTTAGGTCAATATAAATACTAGAAAAAGAGTTCTCTAAATTTGGATCCTTAATCTTGAAATGGTAAAATTTTTATCACATGTCTTGTATGCAAAATATATGTTTGTGGCTTACAATATATTTGATTTGGGGCATAATTTCGTTAGGCCGACTCGCAAGCTGGCTCGAGCTCAGCTTAATATGTGTCTCGTGAGTTTAGCTTGATGAGCTAACAAGCCATACTCAAGTCAGTCATGACTAAACATGTTAGCTTATTAGTCCGCTCATTTGAGAAAATATTAATATAAAACTTTGCTCAAAATGTACTAAAATTAAATATTTTATTTTAAAATAATTAAAAATAATTAAAAAAAATGGTATTTTCTATTTTGAATTAACAGTTTTGTTATCATTGATCTCATAATTATTTATTATATTTTTTATTTTATTATAAAATTTGCTTGGGTTCATATTAAATTTTTTTTTTCAAATAAAACCAATCTTCTTATAAACTAGTTTGAATTCATGAAATTAAGTTGAAGCTCAATCCGAAACTCGACTAAGTAATCAA
>NW_018205370.1:0-632 GCF_001263595.1 Phalaenopsis equestris | reverse complement strand
GTGTTCGGCTCATGTTCGAAATAGCTGATGATTAACCAGTTTGTGTTTGACTTGATTCAAACTCGTTTGTTCGAATTAAGCTCATGTTTGAGCTCGAATTTCGGGTTGAATTAAATTTTAATTTTTTTTATTCTAAACATTTTTAGGGAAACATATATATATATTGCTTTGCAGATAATACAAAAGTTGGAAGGCGCAAAGCTGAAAAATGCCAAAACCATTCCTTTTATTTTTACTTTTATAGAGGAATCTCAGTGAAGTTTTCTTCGAAGTCCCGATGGACAAAACTTGGCCCCTGACTCAAGGCGGGTGAACATACCACCAAATTTTTATGAATTTACATAAAGTTTCCTCGCATGGTTACACCACATATAACAGGGGGCCACTGAGCCATAGGTCTGAACAAAACTTTTGGAGAAATATTGGATCCATTTTTATAGATACCACCCACTCCTTATGTATTTATGTGCCTGACATCCAAAATTTCTTTTTTTTTTAATTCGAGGGGCATTTACATGCACACTACCTAGTTGTTATGTATTTACATTTCTAAAATCAAAATTTTATTTTAATTTATTTTACATTTACAGCTCATGAATATCTTATACTTATCTTATGTATTTAATTAATGT
>NW_018205369.1:0-632 GCF_001263595.1 Phalaenopsis equestris | reverse complement strand
TATATATAGATACACACACACATACTGTTATATTTCTTAAAAATGAAACTAAAATTATTACATTTCCTAGGTTTAAAATATTTAATTAAAATGAATTAATCATGCAGTTTTAGTATTTGTATTATTATAAATCAAAATTTTAATAGAATAGTTAATAATGCTCTTCAATATATCGGAGCGCTCCTGCACATTGCATTTTACTTTCATACTTGTCGAAATAAATTATGGACAGATTCTTAAGCACGTGTATTTAAATGGAATCAGCTTGAAATTAGTACATATAAAAGTTTGTGTTTGCATACTTACATTATATTTTTTTTAACTCAGTTGGAGCGTCCAATTGACTTTTAATTAAGTATATACATTTATCATGCTAAATACATTTCGAGAAATTGGCATTCATGCAACACAATTCACTTATATTTAAACCAAAAATTTGGTATTTACTTTTAAAATACTTCATGCAAGACAAAGAAAGCATCACTAGTAAGTATGAGCATCTTCAATAAGGAATGATCCGAAATTTTTGTTGAATGGCTAGAGAGAAATTTTAGAACAGCACTGTTTTTGAAATTTATTTTTATTTTGTATTCATTTTTAGATAATTTAGAAAATAGGTGAATAACATGATA
>NW_018205368.1:0-632 GCF_001263595.1 Phalaenopsis equestris | reverse complement strand
CAATTTTCCTGCAGATTTCCTCTGTCAACTAGCAGATTTCCTGCGATTTTCCTGAAAGTTCGGTCGCTAATTTGCCGCCGATTCTCCCTCCTGCAGTCAGAATCCATCAATGTCTCAGAATCCCAACCTCATCTTCAGCTCAGTCGGAATCATGGCGGACTCCACCACCAAGCCTCCTTTCGATGGGGAACATAAGTACAACGGAGGATCGACATCGACCTCAATTCCTCCGCAAACTGGAGGACCAGAAAACCACTGAACTTCTTGATCACCATGAATAAACTTAACGGATCTAATTTTCTATAATGGTCTCAACTCGTGTTATTGTTTGTCAAAGAACGCGAGAAGTTTGGCTATCTCACAGGGATGATTCATGAACCTCTGAAACTGACTCAACATATGGTGCATGGGAAGTGGAGAATTTCATCGTCATGTCATGGCTGATCAATTCAATGGAGGCTACGATTGGTCGTTCATAACAGTTTCTTCATCTGCAAATGCACTATATACAGCAGTTCGGGATACCTACTCGAACTTAGGAAACTCAGTCCAACTATGAGGCTTCCAAGAGGATCCGTGAGGCAAAACAAGGATCAAGGACCATGACCCAATACTATAATAACTTGGTGGTC
>NW_018205367.1:0-632 GCF_001263595.1 Phalaenopsis equestris | reverse complement strand
CTGGTGATATCTAGGGGTCGGCTTCATGAGTTCATGTAGCTTCTTGTGAGATTATTGATCTTTGTTTTTTCCTTCTAATCTAGATTATCTGTTCTCCTCGAGATTCAAGCTGATATCCTACGTATATATAAAAAAAATTAGAGCCCATTTTAATCATTTGATTTGGAGCTCAGATTTTTCTATCAAGAAATTATAGATTTGACAAGTTTGAATTTATAATTAAATTTATTAAATTTTTTTACAAAGATTATATAAAAACTAAGTTATACGTTTACGAAATCATAAAAAACATTAGATCAATAAAATGCGATTATTTTTAAAATAATAACGAGACCGTAATCTGACCCGAACTCAGTGCCAAGCCTGCTTGATTCCCATATCTATCCCAGAATCTCGACCCGGAACCTTCGAGCCCTTTGATCCCTCCTCGGGTATCTGGCTCGCAGGCCAAGGCTGCACGCGCGGCCGAGGAGGAAGTACCCGCGCTGCATCGCCGCCGGTAGCGTCAGCGATCAGGCTGACGTTTTTTCGCCACGGTATGGCCCTTTCATTGGAATTCCTCTCTTTTTCTCTCCTCTTTTCTATCGTCAACGGATCGAGCAATTCCGCATTTTGCTTGTGTTTTTTTTTTT
>NW_018205366.1:0-632 GCF_001263595.1 Phalaenopsis equestris | reverse complement strand
GGTTTAATTGTGATTAGGCTTGGGGTTTGATGGCTGATGGCATGGGTAAGAGAGTTAACCATTTTTTGGTGAGGGTTTTCCATGATTCAAGGGACCCATGGCCCAAAATGGGGTTTAGGATAGAATTGAGGTGGCTAGATCACAAGCTTAGGATGGGCTGGGGTAATTAGGGTTTAATTAAATCAAAACGTTAGAAAAAAAGCTTGGTTTTAGGCTAAAAATGGGGTTTGGACTTGACCACGGACTTTGAGCTTGGCTTGGGCTTGGCTCTAGACCAATTCATGGTTCAATTCGACCTAGGGGAATGTCTTGAAGGATTGGAGAATCAAATTTTGTGGGATTAGAATGATTGAATGGCTCAATTTGGTGGAATTTGGAAGTGGGATTAATTTGGGGCATTTGATTTGGGCTTAGAATTTGGACTTGAAATTGGGTCTAATTAGGTTGGGATTTGGTTCTAACTGGGCTTAAAAATGATGAATTTTAATGTGTATTTGAATTAGGGGAGTTTAAAATGAATTAAATAGGAATTGGAGGTGATTTGGTGACTTTAAATATTTAGGGGTAATTTGGGGGTTTTTGTCAATTTTGATGGATTTAGGTGCAGTTGGGGTTATTGAGCGGTTAGAATT
>NW_018205365.1:0-632 GCF_001263595.1 Phalaenopsis equestris | reverse complement strand
ATATTGGATGCTAATAGGATGAGACCTCTCTTATGCGAAATTAATAATATTGGGCCAAATAATTTAAGCATATCAAGAAGATGGTATGCCAACCGAACAGTATTTTAAGATTTGTTTTTGGATATATCTTATGTTGAGTCCTATTTCAAACAATCTTCAACTGGAATCAAGTGTGAGAGTCAAGGAATTTGCTTGTTCGTTAAGGATAGTAGCATGGTGAAGTTTTCCTGGAGTGGCAGAGGCCTCTTTGAGACCACCTGCCCCAAGGGTCAAGTGCTAACTGCAACTACAGGTGGTTTTCCACGAAAATCTATACCCAGTCTATGATGCATGAATATGTACACGTACATGACACGGGCGCGTAACACTTCTATTTTTGAAAATATAGAACATGGATATACGCCGTACATGACATTATAATATAAATCTGTGTTTACATGCATACTACCTAATTCTTGTTTATTTATATATCTAACACCTATACTTTGTTTTCTACATTTATTCTTTAAATACCACAGTTTTAACTTTTAAAATGTGAAATATCATTGTCATGCTCGGGTAAAAGGGGTATATATGTAAAAAATTGAAGTTGCAAGTGTTAGATATGTAAATACATAAGAGTTGAGTTGTAT
>NW_018205364.1:0-632 GCF_001263595.1 Phalaenopsis equestris | reverse complement strand
TTAATTATAAAATATTATTGATAAAATAATACTACTATTAAATCTATAACTAAAAATTACTTGCTCAACAAAAACAAGTCTGTTTATGAACATAAATAAACAAGTTGGACTATGTTCAATGTTTATTTCATTTAACATTCGAGCTTTTATAAAACATTCAAGCTTGTTTATTTACAAATCCAAACGAACATGATCAAATTTTAATCGAGTTGAGTTTGAGTTGTTCATCGAGTGCATTGACTCATTTACAACACTATCCTGAGCCCATTGTATTTGAACTAAATACACCTTCCAAACTCTTGGTATTTTCATCAAACAATGTTTCCATGCAAATATTTATTGGCGATGGCCCTGCTCCAAAGACATATTATTGAGTTGGTTCCCAACTGTCATAAAAGGTCAGGAACTAAGAATATACCACACAACATGGCTTCACCTAATTAGTACTACCAAACACGGTATATGGTTTTATGCCTACCATCAATTATATAGAGGTTTGAAGTTTTAATGAAGGAATGAGACTGATTATCCATTTCCAAGAAAATATAATGAAATCAGAATAAAAAGTGGTCAACAATGAATGTAGACCTTTTATGTCACCAAAATACTTATGACATAGAGTTATAAAAAAA
>NW_018205363.1:0-632 GCF_001263595.1 Phalaenopsis equestris | reverse complement strand
TGTGTATAAATAGAGTGAGTTGGACGGTAAGCATGCATCACACATTTCATCCAATCAATATTAGCAAAACAAAACTCACTCATAAGTCCCAAATGAAATACTTTAGATTTTTCAATTTGCTTACCACAACATCTTAAACTTCTTCCGTTCGTTACAAAATATCAAACCATCGTCTCTTCTTATTTTCATATTCTTAATCCTTTCAATGTGTTTAAAGATTTGCTTGGGTGTTCTCTATTCCTTCGTCAAGCTATTGATGCTAAGAAATTTGTATGTTTTGAAGCCGTCACTTAATTTTAAGATTTACTAGTTTCTAAAGATCTAATTCTTGAAAGGAGATTAGTTATTCCAGGGGGGAGTGTTGAAGATGTTATCAATAAAAAAGATTGGGAGAAGATGTTTTTTTATGGTAGGTGTTGCATTAATTTCGATGGCGAGGGAAATTTATGCAACCTTAAATTAGTGGAAAGAGGGGAAACTATTTGTGAGAGGTTAATAGGTAGAATTTCGTCCTGCTGCTATTGACTCTCTTTTTGATCTCCCAAGTCTCTGAAGATTTTTATTCTTAATTTATTGTGTCTGTTACTAGGTTAAGCAGCCCCCTCCCCTCCAAATTGACCAAAAGGTCCTCA
>NW_018205362.1:0-632 GCF_001263595.1 Phalaenopsis equestris | reverse complement strand
CTCATTTGCAACACAACCTCCTCTATAGACAACTTCTTGTCCTTAAATTGCTGCTTCTTGTTAATGCCAGGTGGATAAGAATGTCTATAGTATGTGCTACCTTGGTTATTCTAATTTTCTACATAATTTACTTAATTATTTCCCCATTGTTGGGTTCCTCGACCAGAATTAGTGTTCCAGTTAAAGTTACAATAGTTCTTTCAATCTGGGTTATAAAAGTTGGAATAAGGGTTGTTAGGTCTGTCGTTAATGGCATTTAAAATCTCTAATGATGAAGTGTTAAAATTAACCTCTGTCCTAATGAATTTTCCTTAAGTAGAAGAATTTGAGGTTAGTTCATTCTAAATTGGTCTAGCTTCCTAGATATTGCTACAACCTAAAAAGCGAGAATTGAAATTACATCTGTATCATGAACAATGGATACCTTTCTAAGATTTACCCTTTTAGAAGGTCATTAGAAATTTTTGTAGCCATATCTTCAATTAAAGAATAAGCTTCATCAAATGACTTTGACACAAGTGAACCAACAGCAGCAACATCAATGATTGATCTAAGTGATTCTACTAACCAATTGTAAAATGTTTAAATAATTAATTAATCGGGAAGAGCATGATGTGGACACTTCATAAGAA
>NW_018205361.1:0-632 GCF_001263595.1 Phalaenopsis equestris | reverse complement strand
TGAGTGATGCTGAGCTCGTTGGATTTATCTCGCCGAGACGCTTGATCTGATCACAAACTTACCAGATATGGAATCTATTTGATCTTTCAATTATGCACAAGAAACTTTTAAACATAGTTTAAATGCTCAATATGGGCCATATTTGACTCTGATGGGGTCAATCTTGTTATCATTGTGCCCATCTCGAAAAGTCAATCAGTTTTTTCATATGTTCGTAAGAATGAGAGTTGTTGATTATTAATTGAATTATGAACATTCCTCGGTAAAAATAGTATCGGGATTCGTGCATGATGATAAAAATTTGTTGATGTTGTATCAATTATAATTTGGTAAAAGTATTCATTTGCATAATAAAACAATTTTTAGATGTTGTGAATTCACTTCTTTAGATATTTGAATCCAAAAAAATTACTATTTAAACCGGTAAGATCTTATGATCCAAACACCCCTCAAGATTCTCAATCATTGGTATCCAAAAATTTGTATAGATCTTATGAGAAATTGTTGTGAGATTCTTCATGAGATTGAGGAAATTTTTCGAAAAGTTATTTGGTGCCCAAGCATTGAATATTTACTCCACCACAAACCCAAACCGTAAACATGTCTCCTCAGCCGTATCTCTCAAAAAAAAA
>NW_018205360.1:0-632 GCF_001263595.1 Phalaenopsis equestris | reverse complement strand
ATAGACCTATGATCAAGATGATGTTTCTAACTCAATTTATTGCTATTTGATTGAATGTAGTTTTCCTCTATTTTGCAAATGGTCAAAAAAACAGAAATAAGCATGGTTAAATCTTATATAATAAAATTGATCTTAATCTAAAGTATTAATATCCACTCTACATAAAAATAAAATATTATATTTTCTAATTTTTAAAGAGTTATAATATAAAAAATAATTATATAATAAAAATTCATTATTAAAAATAAAGACAATAAAAAGTTTCCCACTCGCCACAAGCAACATCCAATGCCTTGCCCTCATCTAAACAAGAAATCTTATCCAGCGCCTCATACTCACTAAAGGTTGGATACATGCTAGAAGATGTATCCAATGCCTCACCATAGCCAAAGCTGAAATCCAATATCCATTATTAAGAATAAATTGACCATGCATAAAATGTTCATCCAAGGCCTTACCCTCAACAAAAGATGCTTAAATAAGCGACAATAAATTAAATTGAAGTCTGAAATTTGCCACAATTGGGCAGCAGATGGAAACAGATTTTTATACACATGTAATTACATAAACATTTTAGAGGTAGTTACATCAAAGAAAAGTTTACAAAAAGAAGACCACAAATTATAAGACTT
>NW_018205359.1:0-632 GCF_001263595.1 Phalaenopsis equestris | reverse complement strand
AACAAATAAAAGGGATACTTATTATATGAAAAGAGGAAAACCTTATGCACATTCAAAACTCTTATTGCACACGGTATGACATCTCAGCTATTGCCAAATGGCATCTCTCTATATATATATATGGATATATAATGCGCTACCAGTTGGAGGACATTGGCTGTGAAGATTTTACATTCATGTTAAAATTAGGGAAATTTACATACCAAGGCATACAATTCTTTTGTTGTTTACATATCAATATTCATATTTATAAACAAAACACTTTTGTGCTTTATATATATAACCAAACAAAAAAGAAAATATAAAAAATATTAGTTTTAATTTTAATGTATGGTAAGTCAAATATATCACCATGAGCAAGTAAATTAAAATTTGCATTAGTTTAATGACTCCATTAGTAGCACCATGGCACGGGCAAAAAGTCCCACATCGGCTAAGTGTAGACCGAATAGCAGTATTTAAGTCCTGGGCTGCCCACCACTTTGAACAGCTCTTTTGGGAGGTGACAAGTGATATCAGAGCACATTACTGTCTGTCAGGTGTGTGAACTCTCCATGGTTCAGTGGGACCCTTGGTGGAGTCGATCTGTGATGAGAACATCACGTGATTGGGTGGAGGAGAATGTCACAGAC
>NW_018205358.1:0-632 GCF_001263595.1 Phalaenopsis equestris | reverse complement strand
TATGATAATGTTTTCTTTTTCCCTTGACTTTGTTGGACTGCTTTTCTTTTTGATCACTTCTTTGGCTGCACTTTTGCTTACTACTGTTTGTTTTCTCTTCTCCTTCATAGCTATATCTTTTGAGCTAGCCTCTGTAATACTATGCGCTAGGAAAATCTTTAATTCTTTTAGAATACCTTCATCAAGTTCCATACTAAATTCTATGAGAACTGATTTTTTTGCTTGCATTGAGATGCTGAGTGCGAAGGCCTCTTGCATGCCAATTGCTCAGATTTTTTCCTCATTTTTTGCCATAGGAACGAATTCACTTCCACGTGCTTGATGGGATAAAATGGGGTCCTCAGTCATTGTATAAACAATACCCAATTACTGTGAAATCGTTTGCAATTTAAAAAGTTTTATATATCATTGTGCAAGTGAATGGATGACATTTTCAATAAAGCAAATGAATTTCTTTTTCTCACAAGTAATTCTAAACGAATAAATAGATTTATTTGCCATCCAATTAATTGTCTACCTCATCAGCATTCATTATGCCGACAAAGTTTGCAATTTTAGCTGACCCTTACTTTGAAATGAGGTGTCTAACCAGTGGTTGGCCTTCGTTATAGGTAAGCAGTTCTCCAAAATCT
>NW_018205357.1:0-632 GCF_001263595.1 Phalaenopsis equestris | reverse complement strand
GTGTTGATGATTTAGGTATGAGAGATTATTGGGCCTTCAATAATTAGTTGGTTTTATTTTTAAGATACTTAAAATTCAGCCATTTTATTGAGATATAATTGCAGGAAAATAATAACATTTGCATCTGCTCCACAACTCACTCGTAATAAGATTTTTATGCATTATATTAAAAATGTATTTTAAAATATTTATCAAAATTATTGTATGTTAAAGCATCATGGTGATAGATATATATACTTAATGTTATACATATTTTTAATTATAATTGATTAATTTATTAATTATGCCAGCGAATGTCTGGAGTCCAAGTTGGTTGAAAGGGAAAAAGGACATATTAATTGAACTTAGGCTATAAGTTTTGCATGTGATCAGGTACGAAGAATAACATTTTCTAAGAATTTATTTGAGACAACTGCAGCAGTTTGAATAACTAGTGGTGAAGCCACTGTTAAAAAAGTTACGGTGCTTGTTACAAAAAAATCCTTTTGAAAAATTCTGATGACAGCTTTTTAGCTGCTACCATAGGTAGCTAGCAGTGGTGGGAAAACACAGCTTTTCAAAAAATGCAAGCAAAACACAGTTTAGCCAAATAATAATAAAAAAAACTGTGGTGCGGCACCATACCGCCTCCC
>NW_018205356.1:0-632 GCF_001263595.1 Phalaenopsis equestris | reverse complement strand
GCTTTGTGGGAGGCAACCCATAGTTATTTGTGTGAGTGTTTTTAAATTTTTTTTACGTAATATAAGATCGTGTGTTAGAATTCTATGTACTTTGGATAACATGTTAAGAAAATGTATAAAATATCTTAAAAATTCAATTTTGTGGAAGTTATGAGAGTTACTTTGGACTTAAGGAGAAATGGTGCAAAAATGTGCACTGGCGCTGACACCTAAACTAGCACCTACGTGCATGTTTAACTGTGCACTGGAGCCTAAGCACCACTTTCCAGAAAGCCCGACGTGTAAGTACCAGAATCCGGTGCCTACGCGTTGCAGTTCAAAAAACTGCCGTGAAACCTTCTATTGGCGGGTTTGACAAAATTTTCTCTATATATCCCAAAACCTGCCATTTGGAGTAAAATTAAATCAGTAGAGACGGAGAGGATCTACTAAATCATGTTCATATGGCCTCCAAATCTAAGGAAACTTCCAAGTATGGGATTTTCAACCATTAAAAGTTCATTGGTTTCAATACACAAAGGTTTCATGACAAGGTCTTTATGAAGAAGAGGTTGATCATGGAAAGGGGTTTAGATAATCGAGGATTCAATACTCCAGGTACTATTATAGAAAAAAGCATTTTACAAAGGTGA
>NW_018205355.1:0-632 GCF_001263595.1 Phalaenopsis equestris | reverse complement strand
GAGAAGGAAATTTTGGCCTAAGGAGAAAGAAGGAGAGAGGAGGGAGGTGGAATGACTAAAGAAGGATTGGATATTCCTCTTGATAGTTTTTTCCAAGTGAGATTAATGAGGGAGAATTTTGGAGGGAATGGTTAAGGATGAAAAGGAAGGAAATCCCTCCAAAATTCAAGTAAAAGGGAGGGGGAAATTCAAATTTTCGGTGGTTATGGTGGTTAGGGCTGAAAGAACAACTTTAGCTCATTTAAAAGAGAAAAACTTAATGGATAAATTAATTTTGATTAAGGTTGCCTCTATCTCAAGATATGTTAATTAAAAACTTAAAGGTGGTTATGGGCAAAAATTTGACCCTTTTTCATTTAGCTCGGAAAAAGGAGAAGAATACACTGAGAAAGTTGGTTTTAGTTAAGGTAACCCTAAGTTAGGATATTTGAAGCCAAAGTGTGGGCCCCACCATAGAAGAGAAAAAAATTTGGTGAATTTTTAAGAAATATTTAATAAGTTTAGTTCATTCATTTTAGTGTTTTGAGCTCAAATTTACTTTATTTAACTTTCATTTTGAAGAAAGATTTTAAGCTTGATTTTAATTATGGAATGATCTAGCAGACTTAATAAAAATGATGCATATTGAAGAA
>NW_018205354.1:0-632 GCF_001263595.1 Phalaenopsis equestris | reverse complement strand
AAACTTAGATATAAATATATATAATATATTATTTTGTGTTAAAATCTGTCGAACAATTTATAAAGGGTAATTGTTATTTAACTTGTTTATAATTTGAGCTTAAAAATTTTCTTCTTTTGACTCATTTATATAACAAACAATTCGAGAAACAGTTCTTGATGAGCTGAACATGGCTGTTTTTGGACAACAGATTTTTTAGACTGTCGTATGTATGTAGGGCTGGTAATGATCCGCTTTGGAAGCTCAAAAGAAATTCAATCCAAAATTTTAGCATGTAGCTCTATTCATTCATTTAAATCTCGATTCGAACCAAATTTCAAATCAATTTTTGAGCCATTAATGGTCTTTGGGCTAAATTCGCTAAATTTATAGTTATATGTTGTTAATGATTCGATTTTGAGCCGAACTTGGGTCGGATCAAACTTGACTAAAAAATTTAATCCAAAATTTTGGGTTGCAGCTTGACTCGTTTATTTAAATCTAATTTCGATCAGAGCCAAAATTCATTTTCGAGCTAAATTCACATCCATATATGTATGAATCTTGGATCTTAGCGGGTTTGTGATGCTATCCCACTTGATATTATATTTATTCTCGGGATTGAACTCATGATCTTCTCAAAGGGTTGGGGG
>NW_018205353.1:0-632 GCF_001263595.1 Phalaenopsis equestris | reverse complement strand
AAAAAAAAAAGAAAAATTTATAATTCTCACCGCAGCTTTCTAAGAAGTTGATTTCGTTATCGCAACTTTACAATCACCTTTTTAAAAAGCCGCAACCACCTTCATTTATAATACTTAAAGGGATTTAATAACTCCCTATCATAACTAAAATCTCAAAACAATTAGTAAAATAATTTATCAAATTTTAACCAGATTTAACAATTGATAATAATTTTGAGGTTGTAATACTTTCAAAATTTATAGAATCTTGATTAATAAAATATACTTAATCTTAGTAGAAAACCCATTTGTTTTACTTATGAAAAAATATTATCATCTTATGCTTATGAGGACATAAGTTATTACCCTATTCTCTTACTTGAGTTTACTTGAGGAATTAGTTGTATCATACTTGCTTCAACTTCACTTGCTAACCTAATTTTGGAGCTATATATCTGAGGCTCGGTTGCTGTGGTGTGTGGTTATGTGTGGGAGACCTCTAGGTCAATGATAAAATTTTATGTGAGGTTTAGGCCAACGAAAGATGGCCGGCTAAGGGCTTAGGTCAAACCAAACCTATGAGATGGGGTTTATAGAGTGGAGGGGTGCTCAAGGCATTTTGGAAGTTGTAGGGGAAGGTTGAGAGATGCAAT
>NW_018205352.1:0-632 GCF_001263595.1 Phalaenopsis equestris | reverse complement strand
TTCAAACTCAATTAAAATATTTTAATGCATTTTATCTGCTTCAAACCAAATAATTTCTTCGATTTTCTTGCTTTGAAGATTATTCTCTCTTTATGGCATTCGTATCTGTCTGTATATTATTTTTCACATATAGGATGACAGGGAGATGGCTTTGGAAGAGTTAAAGAGCATTGAGCTGCAGCATAAGATGTTGAAGGTAGTTCCGTAGCAGCTTACAGATTCTGATATATTTTGTAATTTCAGATTTACTCATTTCTGCTTTATTTGTTGATTTATCTTATTATAAGGAAGAAGTTGCCCTCTTTGCTGACAATGATCCAGCTGCAGTTGAAGCAATGAGTAAGAATTGCTTTAAATCTCATTCAGAATGTAGAACTGCTTTAAATCCAATTCAGAAATTCATCTTTTATTCTCTTTTCCAAGCTGTTCATGATATGACACGTTACCCATGTATTTATGTCGTGTCAAATCAAGGTTCGGGTCTGACCTAAAATTGAACCAACCCAAAATTATTTGACCCGAACTCAACTAGAATATTAAATAGGTTAGAAAGTCTAACATGAACTCGACGCATCTTCAACCCGCTAACTTGAACCCGACATGTATAACACATTTAACATAAGGAATAATAA
>NW_018205351.1:0-631 GCF_001263595.1 Phalaenopsis equestris | reverse complement strand
TAAACATCCTACAGACTCTAGGAATAAATAGTTTGTAACATTTACTGATGACCACACTAGGGATAGTTGGGTGTATTTAATGAAAGAGAAATCTGAAGTAGAAATAATTTTCAAGAATTTCCATATTATGATACGAACACAATTTCAAAAAATTTATTCAAATATTATTGAGTGATAATAACCGACAGTATTTTAAAAATATTTTGGTTCATTTTTTTATGAAAAAAGGATAGTTCAATAAAGCTGTTATGTTGATTTCCCACAATAAAATGGTGTGACTGAAGGAAAAGAAAAATACTTATTAGAAGTAACTCGGGCATTTCTATTTACAAATCAGGTACTAAAACATTTTTTGGGTTAGGCCATTCTTACTGCTACATTCCACATTAATAGAACACCCAATAAAGTTATTAACTTGAGAACATTTTTTAAGTTTTGATGTTATGCATAAAATTTACCCAATAAATCGGTTCTCGTCTTCCTTTCCTTTAAAAATTTGTGTGTACTGCAATTGTATGTATTCATAGTTATAATCAAGGAAAATTTTAACTCTTAGTCAAATAGTATGTATTTTTTTGTTATGCATCCACCCAAAAAGGGTATAAATGCTTTGATCTTATTTCTAAAAAAA
>NW_018205350.1:0-631 GCF_001263595.1 Phalaenopsis equestris | reverse complement strand
TATATATATATATATATGTATATATATATATTGATAATATCATCCTTTGAAAGGGAAATTTAACTTTATATTCCCTATAATGCACATAATTGATCAAATGCATTGTCTTTTTTTGTGATATCCTTTTTAGTCTAAATTTAAAGATTTTTTTATCAATTTAACATTTTTATAAATTCTAAAATGCATTTTTACTCATTTTTAAATTTATATTTAATATTTTTATAGTAATAAATGCCACCATTAATTGTTCCACTTATTTGGGGAACTATGTCATCATCGAATAGAGCACTGACTAAAATCAATTAATATCTCGATTAACATGATTTGCTTTTGGTAATATGCCAACGCAGAAGAGCGCATTTACTAATTTGCCCATTTCGATGGAAGTTAGCGACCGAATTCAAAATCGTAACGGTCGATTTTATTTACTTTTTTGGTTTATCATTAATGAATAATCGAATGCAACACGGTATCCATCCACACACGACACCAATGACATCAAATGATATCAGCCGTCTGATTAGTTAAGTTGATCGGTCGTTGTACCAGATCTCCGCAATAACGTCAACGCGTTTCTTCCTTTTACTCATGCAAATATGTTGTAAGCGGGCTGAGCTTCAGCGATTTCAGA
>NW_018205349.1:0-631 GCF_001263595.1 Phalaenopsis equestris | reverse complement strand
AAAAAAAAACATATTTTGTATTAAATAAATATTATCAGCCGTAAAAACATGGGATAAATTATGGAAATATAAAATAGACAATTATATAGATGATGAAAAAGACCAACAGTAAAACTATGACTATGATGATTAAATATTCGATATATATAATAGTTAAAGCATACGAAGGTTTTTAGATTTAGGTCGTGATAAATATTTGTAGAAAAAATCTGCGTTTAATAGCTCCTTATAAAGAGTAGAGATCATTTTAATACTTTTGTCATTACAAACTGCATAACATTTATGAAAATACAAACAAAATGGTGCGCAGACCAGCTTTTGTTTATGCGTTTCTCCAGAATAGTAATCAAATCCTAAGAGCAACACAATGTAAATAATCATCCCTACAGCCAACGAAGATGCGACCAGCTATCATGACAGGTGAAGAGAATGTGTCACCTGGGAGATTCATGGCTGCAAATTCCTCCACCAATTGGTTTCCTGGAACTCCAGCAGCACTTTCTTGCTTGGCATTGGGATGGACCCGTAGCACATGAATTCTTCCTGAGCTGCTGCAAATGCAAACCAACCTGAAAAGCAGTCATTAAAAATATTTTTCATTAATAAGAGAAGGAATTAAAAAAAAAAAAAA
>NW_018205348.1:0-631 GCF_001263595.1 Phalaenopsis equestris | reverse complement strand
GGAGTGTAAGTGTCTTAGCTGACTCCATCTTTGTGGACTTCTTGTCCCTTTGATGAAATTCGTGATTCAACAACATTGTAGTCACTTTCTCATAATTCAAGACTTTCTCCCATGAATGAGCGTCATAGTGAAATTTTTGTACTCTTCTAGAAGTGAATTCAACAATAGGAGCACCTTATCTTCATCTCTAACCTCCTCACTCAAATTTAATAGATTTTTCAACAGCTTTGTGAAGTCATTCAAGTGCTCGTCAATATTAGCCCTCTTATTTGAAATTTGTAGAGTCGACGCTTAATATTGAGATGGTTCTTCACTTTCTTCGTCACATATTTGTTCTCCAGCACTATCCACAATATCTTTGCAAAAGTGTCTATCATCAGCCTGAATTTGATCTCCTTGGTCAAGTAATTTCGGATCAAACCATAAGCACTCTGGTTCATTTTTAACCAACAATCTCTCTAGGATATCTCTCAAGAATATTCCTTGTTAGGGTTCATTTTTAACCATAGACGGGACTTCCTCCATATTCAAAGAGCGGCGCATTCATCACCTCGCATAGCCACATGCCAAAGTTCTCTTTGTCGACGAAGTTCATCACATCGATTTTAACGGAATGCGTAATCATCAATTG
>NW_018205347.1:0-631 GCF_001263595.1 Phalaenopsis equestris | reverse complement strand
CAACCTCCGGCAGTCACGTCGTCATACACATTATCGCCGGGCGAAGTGGTCTCCCGTGATTAGCCGTCTGGACGTGCGAATATCGAGACAGAATCTTTTTTACTAGAAGACCGGGTGTCATATATCTCCAAATATAAACAAAAATATGTCATCAATGAGATAAAATAAAGTTCCTTGGATTCACTGTAAAAAAAGGTTGAATGTCCGATCAAGAAAATTTTATTTTATTTTTTATTTTCTTAAGAATGCTTTAGCTTTGTTTTAAGAGGACTTCAATCTAAGGCTTTAACTATATAATATGAAAAGAGAATTATGAAGACTAAACGGCTTTTAACATTCATATATTATCACACCATCCATAGTATGGTGACATAGCTAGAAGAAAGCCTCAAATGATGCTAATAGCACTATAATTAGGGCTGTGAATTTAACTTGAAGATTGTTAACCGCTCAAAAATCGATTCAAATTTTACACTCGGATCAAGATCCGATTAAAATAAACGTGCCGAGCTATGTGTAAAAATTTTGAATTGTTTTTTTAGCAGATTTTGAGCTATAAATAGATCTACTTGAACTGACTCGAGATTGACACATAGTATTTTTTAATTATAAAAATTTTATATCGATATAT
>NW_018205346.1:0-631 GCF_001263595.1 Phalaenopsis equestris | reverse complement strand
AAAGATATTTGGTGTGACACTTATCATTATGTGACACCTCGTTTATGCGCCCTACATATAAATAGGGTAAGGGATCGCTTCTTCTTTTTACTTTACGTCTTCTGGTTTCTCTTTGTCTTCTCTCGACTTTTCTTCACCTTTTGGTTGTTGACCGCCTCTTGTTTCTTGAGATGGCTCTAAAATATTCTCCTACCCTCTTTGGCTCTGTCAAGGCTGATCCTTCATTTCTGAAGAAGAATGAGATAAAGGAGTTGTAGAGAAGGTACGTTCTACATGACAACGTCGCTCTTCGGAAGTTGCCGAGGTCGGTGCGAATGACGGACATCATGGGTAAGGATCTGGTTTTCTATTGATACCAGCTCAAATACGACCTCTGGTTACCTCTATGTGACGAGCTCTGAAGTGTCTTCAATATGTACAGGGCTATTTCGACTCCAGTACTGCCAAACTTCGTAGCCACAATAATGACTTTCGTTCTCTTTTGTCAGTGGGATTATATTGCATTGTTGATCAACCTCTTTAAGCATCTTTTTATATTTAAGGTTGATAAGGAGAGCTTTTCCATGTTTTTGGCGGGCATGGAACTCCACTTGCTGGGAGTGGAGAATAAAATAAAGGACTGGAAGAAGAA
>NW_018205345.1:0-631 GCF_001263595.1 Phalaenopsis equestris | reverse complement strand
TGTTGTTGTATATCATTATGAATGGTACTCTCTACCGATGCTCATATGACCACATGTGGTTACGATGCATTAGGAGGGATGAGATATAAAAAATCTTGATTAAGGTCCATGACAGTCTGTGTGGGTCCCATCAATCAAGCCCCAAGATAAAAATCAAGATTAAGAGAATTGAATGTTATTGGCCCTCGATGCCCATGATTGCATAGAGTATGTCAAACAGTTTCATCATTGTCATGTATTCAGCCTGATACCTCACCCACCCTCAAATGCATTGCACCACACAATTGCATCATGGCCTATTGAAGCCTGGGTGACCAATATACTAGGGCCCATCGACCCTCATTCCTCTAGAGGACATCGATTCATTCTTACAGAAGCCATCCCCCTGAGGGAGGACACAGTTGAAAATCTGCTGTATTTTTTCAAAAATAATATAGTGTATCAATTTGGTGTACCGCGTCGTATCAATTTTTAATAATAGGTTGGCTTTCATAAACACCAGGATAAATCGATTCGCTCAACACCACGAGATTGATTGACGTTGCTCAACTATATACTATCCAAGAGCCAACGACCTGACTGAAGCATTCAATAAAACTTTGCTCAACCTAATGAAAATGATCCTTCACGC